>NC_056730.1:599281738-599509238 GCF_019279795.1 Protopterus annectens | reverse complement strand
TGATCCAGCAAGGCCAGCCAGTGACTTCTTACAGTGGTCTGTGAAATGAGTCCTCTCTTGGATTCTTTGAATTTAAATTAGGACAAAATCTGTGGATTTCTGTATATGCAGTGAACTATAATGTAGATAACATAATGATGTTTCCAAATGTTTTGCTGCTACATGATGGATTGGTAAAATCCATGTCTGGAGTAACAAAAATGTCCCACATTTAGTATTAAAAATTGCAACACATTTAACTGAAAGTGGGATCTTTAGAAAAGGGTAGTAGAAAACTATTTAGAAAAAAATAGAGCTAGAGCTAGAGCGTCTTATGCGTGGAGACATGCGTGAATGGGCGTACCTTAGTTGAAGGTTGTGTATTAGGGCTGGTAACTCGGCACATAAAAATCAACTACCAATCATTAGCAGACTGAAGTTCCACTGTGGCGACCCCTAACCAGGAAAAGCCGAAAGACACAACAACAACAACTGGTTTGAGCTTCAGAGTGAGCAGTTTGGAGTATAAAGAGAGTTGAGGGTGGAGACAGATGGGTAGGAGGTAGGTTTGTTAAGAATAGATTGTATTATGAGGAGCTGAGGTAGTAGGAGTTGATGGTGGGATTCAAGCCAGTTAAGAGATTTGAGAGAGAGGCAGTGGTAGGTGTTAGAGTTGGTTTGCAGTGAACCTTGGAATTTTATTGTATGTGAGTTCTAGGAAAAGACAGGAAACTAGTTTATTATTCCTGGCTTGGGAGACAGTTTGTGTGAAGGATATAACTGCAGAGGTTGTGCTGTGGTTGAGTCAGATGCCATATTGGGTGGGAGTGAACAGATTTTCTTTAAGAAGGTAGTCCATGAGCTGTTTATGTATACATTTTTTGAGTATTTTTGAGAAGATTGGAGGTTTGTTAGGATAGGAGATCCATAGAGATGACTGGGAAGAAGGTAGGCATAGGCTAAGGAGAGTCTAGAGTACTTGGTGAGGAATCTTTTTATTTCTGTATAGTAAGCCCAGTTTTTGAGGAGTCTTTTTTATGGAATACTGGATGCGTTGGTCAAATTTGAGTTGGTTGTCTATAATTATCCCATGGAGCTTGATATAAGTTTCATTGTTAATAATAATATTGTCAAGAGAAGAGATGTTAAAAGTAGATTTATGATGGGTGAGGGGTTTTGGGAGGAATAGGAAAAGTTTGTTTTTTTGGGATTAAGTAGCAATTGATTTTCCATCAGCCAGTTTTCCACAAAGTTGAAAGAGTTTTGAGTTAGAGTTTGAAGGTCAGGGAGGTTATCAGAAATGGAGCATATTGTATAATGAAAGAGTGGGGCAGGAGGAGTGGAGGTGATTCTTGAAGATGTTAAACAGTAGGGGGCTTAGAATGGGCCTTGAGGTACCCCCATCTTGATACGAAGAAAGGGAGAACAGGAACAGAACCATTTAAAAGACTGTTGTCCTTTGGTGAGGTAGCTTGAAAAGCAGCCTATAGTGGGATCTGAGAGAATATGACCAGACAGTTTAGCAAAGAGCATGGTGTGGGATACAGTGTCAAATGATATAGTGAGGTCTAGGAAAAGACAGGAAACTAGTTTATTATTCATGGCTTGGGAGACAGTTTGTGTGAAGGATATAACAGCAGAGGTTGTGCTGTGGTTGAGTCAGATGCCATATTGGGTGGGAGTGAACAGATTTTCTTTAAGAAGGTAGTCCATGAGCTGTTTATGTATACATTTTTTGAGTATTTTTGAGAGGGGAGACAGTATTGCTATGGGACAGCAGTTTGAGAGTTCAGTGGAGTGACCCCCCCCCCCCCTGTCGATAAGAATAATATAGAATTGTTTCCCCTGTGGATTAATGGATTGATTGGTTTATTAGCATGGAGATAAGGTAGGTTTTTGAGGTAGCTGCTAGCTTGAGGAAGAGGGGTGGAAGTTAGTCTCCTGATGGAGAGAATGGCTTTAATTTGTTAATCAGGGATTTAATGTAGGCAGCGGGAACCAGTTTGAGTGAGAAGGAGATATTTTGTGCTGGTGAAGGGGGGATGAGAGAGGTTGGAGGTGCTATTATTGAGGGTTAATTTACTGATTGAGTCAATGAAGCAGGAGATTTGAATGGAGGTGATTTCTAGAGGAGCCTTGTTTGGGTATGGGTTAGGTTTAGAAGGGTTTCCTGGATGGAGGATCTTATTGATGGTATACCAGAATATCTTAGGGTTGCTGTGGTGGCATGATTGGGGCTTTAAGAAAAGGTTTTTCTTATTTTTGTTTATGTGTTTTTTGTGAGGTTTATAAGTTCTTTGTTAGTCTGGAGATGGATAGGGGATTTAATCTTAAGCCAGTTTTTCTAGGCATTGCCTTTTTTGGTCATTAGTGAGCAAGTGGATTGAGACAGCCAGGGTACAAAGAGGGATTTTACTCCAATTCTCTGAAGCAGAGCAAGGGAGTTGAAGAAGTCTAAAAAAGTTGTGTTAAACTTGTGTACAGCATCACTTAGGGGTAAGTGAAAGAGGAAGGACCAGTTAAGGGAGGAAAGTTTATTGTTAAATTCATCTTGCTTGAAATTTGAGAGACTATGGCCTTCTTTGAATTTGTGGGGTCTAGTAAGTTGAAAGGAGTATCTTTGGAAGCAGATGGGAGAGTGGTCACTTAAAAAATCTGATAGAGTTTTGGGGTTGTGATAAAGGTATGGATTGGATACAAGCTGCAGTTGGTTGGTTTGCTAAAGTGAGTAGTGCTAGTGATGAGTTGTGAGAATCCGTGCAGATTAATACTGCAATTACGGGAGTCAGAGGTTAGGGTTTGCCAATCTATGCTGACGTCTTCTAGGAGGATAGTTTTGTTATTTATGTTATGTGTGATCCAGGAAAGGATATGTTCCAATATGGGAATATTGTTACCTGGGGAATATATAGAGCAACAATAGTAAGATTTTTGTGGCTATTTAGTTTGCAGTTTACTAATAATGGTTTGGTGTGGTTGAAGTTGGGGAATGGCATGGAAGAGTGAGACAGACTGAGATTGTTAGCATAGATTATAGGTTCATAGGTTCATAGGTTTATACTAGGCTATCTGCCCTAAGGCATTTATAAGCCTAGCCCAAAGTTTTGTGGCTTACGCCACCCCTTATGTTAAAAAATACTGTGCCCATTAGTTTGTTGTGCCTCTGTCCAGCAGTGACACAGAGATGATTCACGGGGTAAACCTACAATCTCCCATGCACCAGTCAAGATTTCTCTTGAACAGAGCCAGCGAGGTGCTCTGCCTCATATGGACCAGGATTTTATTCCACAGCATAGGGAGTCTCTGGGTGACAAATCTATCCCTCCAGCATGTCCTATTTATATCCATGCTAAGGTTTAAGTCGCTTGCTCTAGTGGATCTGATAGATTTGGATTTTTTGAGGTGGAGCATGTCCATTAATTCCGGTTTGGACATGGCCTTGTATGTCAGGCACAGGTCACCTCTGAGCAGGCGGTATGCGACTGAATAGAGCTGGAGTTTCTTCAGTCTGGCAGCATATGACAGATTTTGGAGTCCCTTTATCCTTTTGGTGAGGAACTTTTGGGGTCTCTCCAATTGCTGCAGGTGTCGGGTGAGATACATCCCGAATGGGGCATTGTACTCGATCATTGGTCTGATAAGTGAAGAGTACAGGGGAACAATGACCTCACTTGATCTGGATGTGAATCCCTTCATGATCAGGTGGGCAATGTAGAAGGTCTTTCTAACCACTTTAGCAATGTGAGTGTCAAAAGAAAGGCCACTGTCAACCTGGGTCCCCAGGTCCCTGATAACCTCTTCTGTGCTTAATGGATTGCCACCTATATGGTAGCTTGGGGTTACCTTGTTTTTCCCGAAGGGTATGACTATACATTTTTTGGCATTTAACTTCAGGCTATGGCTCTGGCACCAGTTATCTGTTTCCGTGAGACCCCTCTGAAGGATATCTGTGTCCGATGTACTTTCTACTATGGCGCCCAGTTTGCAGTCATCTGCAAACTTTGTCAGCCATAGTCCTCCTATGTTTGCCTGAACTTCTGAGAAATAGATGCCGAACAACAGGGGGCCAAGGACTGAGCCCTGTGGGACACCACTTGAGACCGGCTTGGAGTCTGACATGGCGCCAGCAACTCTAACCCTGTGGGTTCTGTCCTTTAGCCAGTTTGCAACCCATCTTGTGACATTTGGGTTTACATTTAAGCTGGTAAGTTTCTCTATAATACCTGAGTGGGGTATTGTGTCAAAAGCTTTTGCAAGGTCAAGGTAGGCTGTATGGACTGCCTTTCCCTCATCAATGGCCTTGGTGACTGTTTCGAAGAAGTCGACCAAGTTCAAAAGGCATGATCTGCCCTTGACAAAGCCAAACTGGGTCGGGTCCAATGTCTGCAAGTCCCCTATGTCTTTGTTTATGAGTTCCATTATGATCCTCTCCATAGCTTTGCAGACCAGGCTTGTTAAGCTTATGGGGCGGTAATTACCAGGGTCCGTAGAGGCACCGCCTTTGTGGAGTGGGACCACAGTTGCCATACGCCACTCCTTGGGCATGTATCCTGTGGTAAGGCTAAGATTAAACAGCTGCCTTATATGTGGGTTTAGTTCCTCGTTGAGTTCATGTAGCACACAGCCGGGGACACCATCAGGTCCCATTAATGCTGTGTTTTTAGCTTTAGAGAGAGCAGCTTTCACCTGCGCATTTGAGATGTCTGGGAGGCTACACTCCGCTGGGATAGTTATCTCTCCTTTTGGCGGGGAGAGGGGGGTGAAGTTTGCACTGAACCTGTCTGCCAGTATGTTGGCAATGTCTGTGGGTTCAGTGATGTTTGTATCATTTTGGACTAATTCTGTGCATATCTGGGAGTTTCCACCCAGGTTTCTAACATAGCTGAAGAAGGCCTTGTGATTGTCTTTTGAATCTATTGCAATTTTTCTCTCAAAGTTGGCCTTGGATGATTTTATGAGTGCTCATATTTTTTTACTAATAATGATCAAGGGTGTCTTCTTTAATGGATTTTGCTCTATCATGTAACAGCTTTCTCCTCTTATTGTAAAGTTTGTTTATGGCTGGGGTCCACCAGACTGGACGTTTGCCCTTGGTGGAAAGAGTCTTGGTTTTATTAGGGATTGCCTGATCCATGCAGTCCTGGAGGTGTTCGTAGAAGGCATTTGTAAGGGCTTCCGCAGCTTGGATTGTGGTTTCCACTGGCTCGGGGGCCTTGAAGGATACCACACCAGTCTTGAGTAGTGTGAAGTTTGCTTTAGAGAAGTTCTTCACTGTGGTCTTTTTTGCTTGGGGTGGGGCCGGGATGTGGATTTCCAGTGAGTTAAGTTTGTGATCTGATCTCACCAATGAGGGATATACTTCCCGTGTGGAGCATTTTGTCCCCATGTTTGTGATGATGAGATCTAGTATATTTTCTCCTCTTGTGGGAACAGTGACTAGTTGTTCCATGGCATTTGAATTTATGAACTCCAGGAACCTTTGGGCTAGAAAGTTGGGGCTTGAGTAATGTTCCCAGTCTATATTCGGGTAGTTGAAGTCACCCAATATAATGGTGTTTGGAGATACATTTATACCCTCCAGTGTCTTCAGGAAGGCTGTGTGGGGTTCCTGAGTTTGAGAGGGTGGCCTGTAGCATGCTACAAATTGTAGAGCAGTTTTGCCTATGGTTAATTGCACCTGGATGGTTTCCGATGCTTCGTGCATTGCCACCAACCTGGAGGTGTGGGTATCCTTGATGAATATGGATACACCCCCTCTTTTTGTGGTGTGATCCAGGTTTTGGGGCCGGAACGCATGATATGAGGTAAAACCTGATAGTGCCGGGGTGCTCTCAGGAGCCTTGAACCAGGTTTCAGTCACAGCACAGACATCGATGTTCTCCATACTGAGAAGGGCCTTGAGTGCGTGCATTTTGAGATTTAGACTTCTGGCATTGAGCAGCATTACCCTTAGTTTCTTCCCATTTTTGTTTTCTAAGGTGGTAGGTTTAGATTATGGCTATTATGGCTACTCCTCCTCCTTTTTTGTGAACTCTGTCTAAGTGGAGGATATTGTATCTGGGGGGTGGACTTTCTTTGTCAGAGATGTGGGGTGTGAGCTAAGTTTCTGTTATAGTTACTATGTAAGGTAAGGGTTGGGCTATTCACTAGTGGAACTCACTGACTTTGTTGAGAATGCTTTTTGTATTTAAAGAGTATTAGATTAAGCTGCTGGAGGGGGAGTTGGCATGAAGGGAGGTAGTTATGAGGACAGGGTGTTAAGAGAGGGAGAAGAGAATGGGTTTGGGTGCATATCTCTGGACAGGAATATGCATTTGTGATTTAATAGAAGGCTAGGTATTTTGGGGTTGTAGAGATGATATATAGGCTTGTTTTTTTAAAGGGTGAGTTGGATGGAGGTTATTTATAATTTTGATTAACAGTAGGTTTGTGTGGTTAAAAAGAGAGGGTGATATAGAGAAGTTGTGGTGAGTTTGTAGGTTAAAAAAGGGGAGACTAGAAGTAGAAGAAGGGTTAATTAGAGATAGTGTGGTATGACAGGTGGACAGATAGCAAAGTAGAAGAAGAAGATGAGTGAGAAATGAAATGAATAGCATGCTAAGGTGGAAGAGGGCCATGTGAGAGGAAATAGTTTGAGGGATGGTAGGATGAAAGGTAATGTAAATAAAAGTAAGAAGGATGGTGTGAGTTGGTGAAAATGAGAAGGGAAGGAGCTGAATGGTGATGAAGCAGCGGATTGAGTGGGAATTGTAGAGGAGTTGATGTCTTGGGAATTAGGAGAGATTGTATGTAGGTAATGGGTGTGTAGTGCTTGGAGTGGAGTGGCAATATGTTTGATTAGGTAGAGGTGTGCAGTAGGGGGTACACGGAGATGTAGGATGAGGATGAGTGTAATTGGATGGAAAGGATTGAAACGAGAGGGGATATTGAGGTTAGAGTATAAACTTACAGATAGTGGGCATGGGAGGGAATGG
Source organism: Protopterus annectens (assembly GCF_019279795.1). Lineage (NCBI taxonomy): Eukaryota > Metazoa > Chordata > Ceratodontiformes > Protopteridae > Protopterus > Protopterus annectens. The sequence goes on along the minus strand of NC_056730.1, from coordinate 599,502,285 downwards.
GGGTAGGGTAGGGGAGCGGAGTAACCTTAAGCAAATTAAGGGTGAATAGAGCTTTTTGGACCCAAATGGACATTCAGTTTGGACCAAAAAGTAATCAGTAAGTAAGTAGTAGACAGCTGTTGCAGGAGTTATGGTTCAGAGTAAGCAGAAAGGCTCAGTTATTAACAAGATAAAGCACAGATATAGGAGTATCAAGGAAGACATATGCAAGCTGAGAAAGAAGTTTTATACTCTTATTTTTGAGGTTGGTAGAATAAGATGAGTAGTTGGGTGATATTGTTGTGAGAATGCAGAGAGGATTAGTGTTGACAAGAGAGAGAGTTTACAGGATGAGAGCCAGGGGAAAATAAATTGTGTTCTGGTGGTGTACAGGCCGCTGTTAAGAATACAGCATGAGATATACAGAAATGTTCAGACATATAGTACTTTACAAAGGGACCTCAATGGGCTCCTTTGTGTATGCTGGACTTGTCAGGAAATGTAGAGCTTCTATATGTTAAGGTGCTTGCAGATTGCTTTGCTTAAGACAGTAGTTTGCAAAGGACGATTTTGTGATCAGTGGACTTCGGGACATCAACTGCCTCCCTTGTGTATGCTGAACTTGTCCAGGAAATGTAATTCTGAATTGATAATAATTGTATAAAAAGCATGTATGTGATGTATGTTTTTAACTCTGTAACTCTGAACACGTTAACATGGTTTGTTTTATTTTAAATAAATGCATGTTTGCTTGTCCCTTAAGTGATAATTCAATAAAGGTGTTAAAACATGCAGGAAGAAGATACCATTTTACTACCAAATGTACTAAGTCCTTACAGTACATGGAATGATTCTGAGACAACACTGAATGGCAAACTTAGTTTTAACCACAACTTTGCATCCAGTGTTAGAAAGGCACATTTCACTAACCATTTGATAATCAAAGCTATGCCAGGAGCACACTTTTATTCTATACTCTTGTTTATGTTTTTCGGCTTTTCCCGGTTAGGGGTTGCCACAGCGGAACTCCGGTCTGCTAATGATTGGCAGTTGATTTTTACGTACCGGCTTGCCAGGCCTGATTCACAACCTTCAACGAAAGTACGCCCATTCACGCATGTCTCCACGCATAAGACGCTCTAGCTGAGAATCGAACTGGACATCGTCTTACTATGAGGTGACAATGCTCTATTCTGATTTATTCCATTACCCAGTTTAAAACAATGTTCTGTGGCTTACACACAAAACAGCTCACACTGTTTCAAAAAGTACAAAGACATAGGAGAATGAAGATTGGAGAAATAATAAACAAAAGTTATTCAAATACAGTAAAATATTATAACTTTGGTCTGTTTCAAACAGACAAAACAAATGGGCCATTATCTGTTTTCAGAGTAAAGGCAACAATTGTATCTGAAACTCTATACCCGGAGTGCACAGCTGAAGGACTAAATGTATGAAGAGGCAGTCTTAATTTGAATATTAAGACTAACAGTGATAACCAGCACACCACACAGTATCTGACATGGCTATGGAATAAACTCCACCTAGTGGTAGAATGATGTACCTCCATTACTGCCTTCAGAGCTAGCATCAGTGATGATATGGACATAGAAGATGAGCTTACAAAGGAAAATGACATGTGAGCTTCTCAAACATCACTGGGTTGCAAACATGAGATACCTTTAGTTTTGAATATCTATACATATATATATATATATATATATATATATATATATATATATATATATATATATATATATACTACTTCATCCAGTGCATTGCAGCAAAGTTGTTCTCCTTAAGACTTTTTTCACATTTAACAAGCTTAAATTCTAGTACATCGACTAAATGCTTTTTTGAGGTGCTTTGTGTGCATATGTTGATTAAGGCGAAAATAATAAATTAAAGGTGTGGGAAAAGGAATTAGTTCATGTGACTCAGTAAGACTGAATTAGATTATTTTCAAAAGCGTGACCTGGAATAAATTTTGAAGACTACAACAAAACATATGTTTTGCATTATCACTGTCAAACTGTCGAATCATAGGTGTGTGAGATGACCTTGTATACCTTTCAACCGTTCTTGACTTTCAGTGGTTTTTATGATTTTCATTCAAATTATTTCTGAGTCAGTCATACTCCAAGGTGTACAGGCATAAAGCCATGATTATACTGCAGGAAACTCAAGTTTGATTAACAGCTCAGGTGTCTGTAGAAGTCGGTTGGGAGAATCATAGCCAATGGGCATTGTTACATTACACATCCTGGAGTCGGGGGGGTGGAGGATCTTGCTTGCCACATCAGTGACACCTAGTAGAAGCAGTAAGTGTTTAGATAATGGATTTCTGCGCTGACCGAAGCCATGTTGCTGTCATGCATTTTAGATCTGCAGCCAATTGGAAATTGACATTCTGGGCCATGTCTTTCCATCGGAGGCAGTGATTTCAGATTTAGAGGTGTCACTGGGAGGTTAATCCAAAGGGGACAGTGTAATCTGCAACCTGACCACAAATAATGGCCTGTTCTCTACCATGCAGTTCTCATTTGGGAACAGAGGGCTGAAAGGGATTACTAGCTAGGAATGCATGGGCCACAGGGGTCTCTGCTAGCTCGTGAATATGCAGCTCCTGTTTCACCAAAACTAATGGACCAGTTGTGTAATGATAGTGGAGCTATCAGGCATGGTCCTGGTAGGGCCAGCAAAAAAAAAATGCTTTTTCTCTCTTAAAATTACTTATACTTTGAAGAAAGGTGCTGGATTATAGCCAATAAATAATGAAAAATCCAAAGGTTTCTTTCATTTCAGGAAATGCATGTAAATTCATGTTGTTCTTATATTTTGCAGACATTCTAAGTCAATAGAACTAATATTTCAAAAGAGTTCCTGATTTGGGACAATTTATCCCAGATTATTTTTTTGCTTTCTCCCTGAACAAGTTGAGAGCTATGTCTAGCTGGAAGTATAGTTTCATGTATGTTGCTGGTAAAGTACTAATAAATTAGAATCTGGTGGACTGGTCCTCATTCTCTCTCTCTCTCTCTCTCTCTCTGTCTCTCTCTCTCTCTCTCTCTCTCTCTCTCTCTCTCTTTCCTTCTATGAATAAACTATTGATTCTTGTAGCAGAAGAGTTACAGCTATCAACTGGTGTGGAATGATGACCTTGTTTCCACATATATAGACACATATATGATTAGTATTCTTACTTGAAACATCCATAATGGCAAACTAGTGATAGAAATGTCCAGCTATGGGTATTATTTAATAACACTGGTTGCAAATAGCAACAGGCATGCATACTCAGTAAAACATAACTAAGATTTGCCTGACAAAGGCCTCTCACATGAGAAAATGTAATTTTGGAATGAACCTCTGCACTGATTTATTTGTGTTCTGTTTAACAAGCATAACTTTACATCAGTTCAAACCTTGTCAAAAAGCTGGAGTGCACACCACAAAAATATGTGCCTAGACCTTTTGCATAAAGTGCAACCAATATAAAAGAGTACTGATTGTGCTTATAAATAGCGTATAAAGACGCAGAATGCTGAATTTAAAATGATGAGACTTTGTTCAATGTGTATAGAAGCTATAATTCAGCTGCCTTAAAAGATTTATTGCAGAGATCGATCCATTTTTATAAACTGCTTGTTCTGCTTAGGTTCATGATGTACAAGAAAGGCTAGAGTTCTCTGTCATCATCTATACTTCCCATCTCATCCTGGGGGCTAAGCAGATACTGGGAAATAGTCAGGCATTCTCTTGTAAGCAGAGAGCTATAATCTCACCACTGTGTCCAGGGTGTATCTCAAGAGATTCCTACTAGTCGGTCATACCTGCTTCACCTGTAAGTCATCTGATCAGATTCCTCATATAACAGAACATACAGTGTCTCAGTTCTAACACCACTGCCGACTGACAAACTCCTTACAGTGTGCAGAGAGTGGACCTCTTAACCCATTGAAATAGCCTCATGTATATCTCTTGTATCTTTATTATCATTCCTACGGTCACTTCCCAAACCTTATGACCACAGCAAAGGATGCTGACATAGACTGGTCAGCACATTGAACCTTCATCTCTTACTCAGGTGTTATCTATCACCCTTTTCCACTACCACAACCACATCAGTGCTGATTTTGCATCCATCCCTTGGGCAGTCTCCCAGGTTGCTGTGCTGTAACTTGGGAACAAGACACCAAGATATCTAACTATTCTCAGTACCAATACGTGGTCATTTCTCACCTACAGAAACATTTTGCAGTTGTTCCTAACACAGCTTCGACTTCTGAAATGGAGGTGCTGATTTTAGTCCCATCTGAGCTACATTCAGCAGTTAATCACCTCAGTTTATAACAGAAATCCCAGTCCCTTTAATCTGCATGCCCTAAAATTTGTACTCTCCACATATCATGATCCTTCTTTGCTCTTCCAGGTTTTCTACATCTAGCTTAGAAATGATTGCCAAGCTACTTGCCACCATTTATTGTTAGTTAGTTAGTTGGTTATTCATTTATGCATAGTTAACCAGGTCATTGCACTGATTTTCAAACACAAGTGGGGCCATCTGATGATACAAAGACAAAATAGCACAATGAAATGTAACAAGTATATAGTAATAACACTATGAATACTTTACACAGACAAAATACTTAGATTATGGTTAACTGGATTATATAATTGAAATGGAAAAAAATGTGTTGAAAAACAATTCTCACTGCTATGAGTTATGACGGATAACTGTAGTAACAAGAATAAGATGCGTAACATTTGGGGATGGCCGAATTCTGAGGGCCAAATCTATTATATATGGACTAAAGGGTGGCTACTATAACTATGGACTAGGAAATGGAGTGAGAAGTTAGAAAGGATAACAAGGCAAGTATGCTTATAAAGAAAAGGAATTAGGAAACTGGGAGAATCATTAATATAATGAGTGGATAACTTAAGAAAGCGAACAGAAATCATGGGTAGAGTGTGTAATTAGAGAGGCGGAAGGAGAAGGGTGATGTCTACCAGTATTCCTATATCAGACCTGAACATACCACTATCTATCTGTAATTGATATGCCAGTCTACCCCTTTTATTCATTTTCATCGTCATTCTGTATTCACTAAATAACTTTGTACATCCTTAGAACAGACTACCTATTCTTGCATTCCTCTACTAGAGACATATCAAAGAAATTCAACTTAGCCACATTCAACCTCAAAAAAAAAACTTTTCCTATGTTGTGACCCCCTCTGTAGTACCACATCTGTTTGATATCACCATTGACATACAGCTTCCAACATAGAAGTCACAAATAAGACGTCAGAAGCAAAAGTACCTGATTAATTAGGCTTTGCATAGGCACGTCCTACATGTTTTACTTAATGTATAGAAAAAATACGATTGCAATGTGAATTTTAAAATAGTTATTGACAGTATTGTTAATTACAGTTTGATTCTTTTTTTTCTAAATGCAATCACAACGAAAAATAAATATATAAGCTAAAATGTCTCTAAACCTTAAGTGTCCTCATTAGCATCTAAGCACTACATGCTTTTACTTACTTCATCTTTCTTTGCGAATTTATCAGACACAAGGTATACTGATTGCACTGAAGAAGCATTGTACCAGCATTAATGTTCTGTTATTTTCTCACAAATGGGAGATCTTACATAATTTAGTTTCCTGTCTTAATCTTTACAGAATTGTGACTTATCAGCAACAATCCAGCAACAAAAATCACTTGCAGATCACTAAAGCCAATAACTCTGCTGGTGAAGCACTATTCTCTTGCGCCATAGCCAAATTATGGAACTCACTCCCACCCACAATTACCTCCATACCATCATGCACCAACTTCAAAACTTTATTAAAAGTGACCTAAAAACATGCTGGCTATGCCCTTGCAACTCCCGCAATAATATCATCCACCCCATCCAACTACTACCTTTCTTTCACCTCCACTAACTACCTTGATGATAGCAAGCTCAGATGCTCATAAGCCTAGTACTTATTATACAGCAGGAACTTCTCATTGTTACATTTGTTAATGCCTGTTATGTACTTCACTGATAAAGATTCTAGTTGTCTACTGATGTACTATGTTCTTCATCTGTAAATATGTTGTAAGTAATTTCTATGTTAAATTGTTAATCGCTATGTAATCCAATGTAACTACTGTCTGTTTATTTTACTGTGGAGCTTTTCTCCCCGGGCCTCCGCTGAAAATGGACCCACATCCAGTCGGACACTCCCGGTCAACAAATTTAAATAAATAAATAAATAAATCAGTGCCAGTAACACTAAGGCAGTGTGGTACGTCACTATGTAAGCTTTCTCCTCATGGCTTTAGGGTTCAGTTCTGATCAGTTCTTTATGAACACTGACTTTTTCCCTTTCTTGTATGGGTTTTGTTTACATTGTATTCATCTCGGTGATATGTTTGTTGTTTACAGAATGTCCATATTCTTTTCATTTACCTTACACCTTTCTGTCGGTCTTTCTCTCTTTTTCTGAGAAGGATTAAAAAAGACCAAATCTCTTATTAAAAATGAAAAACTAAACTAACAATATAGCAAATTTTGCAGTTCATTTTTTACTTAGACATTCTCCAGCTGACATGAGTTGTTTAATTTATTCTTACCTATTTTTTATAATGGCTTGTAAAGAAGCTTTGATTGGATGTTTGCATTTTCCAAAGTTATGCCAAAATATATTTTTGAAAAGCAGAGATAGACATTTATATATTCCAGCACATATTTTTCACAACGTTCTCTCCGTATTTACACAACTGCATAGACCATTATCACAAGTACATAGAAATCTTTTGAATAAATTTCAATCAATTTACCTGTCTAATTATTAATGGCCATTTTATCTCTCTGTGCAAACTAATGGGACCTTTTAGCACTTGGCTGTCATTTTATCCAGTGTTTCATTACTTCATTGTAGCATTCTGCACATCTGCTTCTAATGAAAGCAGCATATAATCACATGAATATGGGTTTTATTTTAACATTTAGCAGACAGATCCTTTAATGTATGTCATCAGAATAGTAGTAGTAAAGATTTGCTGATAGCGTTTCATCAATATTTATTTATGTCTAGTTTTCTATAATAACTGCATAAATAGATTATTGCAGACTGTTTCTGTCATTCAGCTAAGCCAAGTGGCATTAATGTGATTTTACAAGCCATACTGTCACAGTATGACATCACATCATCACATTTAGTATCAGATCATATTGTCATATTTAGTATCACATCACATTGTCACATTTAGTGTGGTGTCAGATTACATATTACTGAAAGCATTAATAGTTTTCAACATCTTAGCTCAAGAATCAAGGACAAAATCAAAAAAATAATGAGGGACAAATGCTCAAAATCTGGGATAGATTTCAAATATTGCACTTACATACTTAGAAAATTACTTGAATGACAGGTATTGTATTAGTTTGTGTTTTCTAAAGAATATGAAGTCTGAAACTCAAATGTCTGTCATTATTCAGTGACTGTTCTCACAAAATTGCCAGAAAACTACACATTTTATGAGGAACAGATCAAACATATCAGGCATATTAGGACATTTTGCAAAACCAAGGACAGATGACAGTTATGCAAGTCATTAATTTTCAAGATAATGTTTTTTTTAATTGAACCAAAGAAGTACTGAATATTGCTATAATTCATAATGTAGTTAGAAAATGCATACTTAGCAATAAGTACAAGATTAAATAAGTAAGATATAGCATTCAGTAGAGGTACTAGCATTGCTATGTTTATTCTGGTTTACAGTAGCAGAGATTCAGTAAAGCAAATGGCCAGAGACCATAGACAAGTCATGCACTACACTGTATGCGTTTATGCTGCTAACCACCATATGTAAACTGGAACAGCCTTGCAGAACCCATAAGCACATGTTATGTGCTACTGCATTGATCCCAAATGTACAACAAAAGTTACGTGCAAATGGCTGCATAACAACATGCAAATGAAATAGTATAATGAGAGGCCCTAACGATATTAAAATGGATGCAAGGAGAATGCAGTAATGCTTTGCAGTCATCTGTGAAAGAAACTGTGTGGCTCTATACTTCTCAATATAAAAGAGAAAAGAACACCAAGCATGTTCTTATTGCAAAAAAATGGACAGAGCTGAAGCAATTATCGTGCAGCAGCACACTATAATTTTCAGTATTGACAATTTGCACTGGTCTGGGCAAAGTGACATACAGTAACGAAATACATGGTACCATCAGTGGATGACATATCATGATTTCATTGATCAAGAGATTACTGGTTGCTTCAGAGTTAGTCAGAAGACTGTACACATCCTGGGTGATGTGTGTCACCCACACATGGATTAACTAAGAATCCTTGTCCTTTTCTTATTTGTGGAGACCAAAGAATGTGTGGCTCTTCCCATATTAGCTAAAGGAACCCTTTAGAGATCAGACAGGACATGGTGAATATTTCACTGTCCCTTAACGCTATACTAAGTTCATTTCTCAGTATAATGTTTCAGAATCTACAGGAATTTATACGATTTCCTATCACACCACAGGAGACAGTTACATCATGTGTGCATTTTATGACATCACCCACCTCTCTTGAGTACTGGGCACCATACCTTGCATGCATGTATCAACAAAGGTACACAGGTATGTGAACAGGAAGGGCTACCATTTGTGGTATTATATCTGATGAGACCCCCACAGCACCCATACAGCTGACATGATTCACATATCTGGCTCATATGTCAGCTGTATAAATACTTCCTGCATACTGAAATGTGTTTGTTTACTTGTTTATTTAGTTAGGTACTTATTACTTATTTAGTTAGTTAGTTACACTTCGTAGACCACATTAGTCTCACAAGGCCCACGGTCTCTTATCATGAGATAGAAGGAGGCATTCAAACCATATAACCTCTTAGAGTAAAAAATCTCAGCAAAGCCACAAATAATGCAGGGACAAGGGCCCAAAAATAGGAACACTTTTTTAAATGCTGCTCATACAAACTTAGAAAGTAGATAGAGTAACAGGTTTTGCATTTGCATGAGTTTTCCGAATAATATGAAGTCTGAAAATAAGAAAACTACAATTTTATGAGAAACAGATCAAACATATTAGTAAAAACTCTATACATTCTGGGAAAATCTGGACAGTTGATAGCTATAATTCAAACTGACCTGGGGAAATTTGGCCAGGACACTGGAAACATCCTTTTCGATACATGCCATGGGATCTTTGACATCCAACTGAGCTACCACAAAGAGAGAGAGATGAGATCCCAGTTTCACATCTTATCTGAAATAACAGGATCATCTAGTTGGTAGGTGCAGTCATCGTAGCTAATAGTAATGTTTACAGTTACATTTGTAGTGTGTTCATATGGGGTAATCCACCCTCCCCACCATTCATAGTCAGTTACAGGTGATGATGAATACCTGGAGGGTCTGGCTTATTGCACCTAGGCAGAACCTTAAGAGTGTGGATGTACACCAATATAACACTGCACGCACACAAACCTGACATCATATGGTGTGTTCAAAGCCCACTTTCACTACCTTGATTCTTATGGCGTGGACTCCAGTATAATTTGGTTATGGTCTGCAGGATGTTCTTAGGATTTTTTCTGTTCTATAATGGGATAGTGAGCAAGAGTGCAATGCAAACTTTGTCACCTGCTTTAGGAAGCAGGAGAGGCTTCCAGCAATGTATGGATAGTTCTGCTCACAATTGTTAATATCTTCATTTCCTACATTCAGTCCAATGTTAGTCAGTTATGGGTAACTTCCTTTTTTGCCTGCCCATTGCAGGCCCAGATGTAAGAATTGTTCAGCAGACACCTCCCTCCCATCCTTGTCTTGCTGGGAAAGTGGCTGAGGTGGTAATGGTCATGGGGCTGAGAGTGCTCCAGCTGATGTGAGTTCTGCCCCTCATGTCAGGTAAATCTCCTTTATTTCCTGTGATGTCCCAGCTGTAGCTGTTGTGGGCACAGCAGTAGATGGAGATCATCCTGGAGTAGATTTTATATCAGCTCAAGAGTCTGTGACATGCTAGATGGTGTGAATACCACAAGACAAACTGTTTCATTCTATAGTAATAGATCCCTTCAATGCCCCTCTGGACCAGGGTTGGAGATGATAAACCAAATGGTCATACACCACCATATCCCAAGCCATATGCACTCCCTTCTTTTGTGTCCTACTCCATTACCTGTGCATTGTCCATTCTTCCCACTCACCATTTGTTTAAAACCTGTTTGTCTCTGTCTAATCAATGTCCCTCATCCTGGTATTTTCACTTCTACCTCCGTTTGCCTGTAATGTCTTGCGCCTACCTCTCTGCTCCCACATGCTATTCTAACCCCTCTGTGTACCCTGTTTTCACTTTCATCCTCACATCTCTTCCTTTCTCTCCATAGAAAGAAAAACGGGGGTCTATCCCCAGAAAAAGTTTCCTTCCTCCCATGTGCTGCACACTGTTGTATGTTATCTTTGTGTGCCCCTTTGCCTGCCCTTCTTTATTTTCCTCCTTTCCTGTGCACTCCATTCCGTTCCTTTTATGCATCAGATCTGTGGTCATATATATGAAAATCACAGCAATGCAACTGGAAATATAATACTGCTGCATAGCTTTGTGCGGTGCTTAGTGTTGTTCTGCCTAAGGGCACAATGACACACAAACCTAAGTGGTAAAGATTCTGCTTTATACTGTGACACCCATTTATTTTCATATTTTCTCATCTCATAAGATCACAATGGGTAGGTTACATTCACTCTTTGGATTGTGTCTTATGCTTCTGTTTATGTTTTTACTGTAAGGCTCTATCTATTTGTGCAGTTTCATAGGTCCATTTGCATAGTTTGTGTGTGATTCTTCTACATTACCTGGAGTGCAGCTATCTGCAGAAAAGCACTGCATATCTTCTTTAGATATTCAGCATCTCCCTGTGCTGCCACACAGAGCTGCACAGCTATACTTGGTTTGGACAAAAATGCAGTGTACCTCTGAATCCCAGCCTGTGATTTCCCATTCGATAAAGAGCTGGCATATCCACTCCCTTATTACTGTACAATGTTGTATACCTAGACACTCAGCCACACTTTGTTCCCTTCTGAAAATTTAAATATTTGGCTGCACCCTACATTCACTTTTTTTTCCTCCTGACTGTTCCTTAGAATGCCTTGCTAAAGCACTTTCCTCTCATGAGCATTTAATTATTTTTCGCTGGATTTCAGGTCCCTATCATCACTTCACTAATTTAAGTCCATCCATGGTATCTACACCTCTGAAACACTGTATGTAACTGTCTAAACAAGAAGTTTATCTCTGCTAAGTTAAGCATGACATGTAGCTATCTGTTTCAGGGACCTTTATAAGTATGCATTTTTCCAAAGCCAGTTTAACTTCCTTTCTTGATCTGTCAGCTGTATTGCAACAACATACAGGTTTGTGCAGCTAAGCTATGTACTATTTACCTGCTGCAAGATAATGCAACTCCTTTTTCTGTTTATTTTAATTTAGTGATTTTTTTTTTTTTTTGTAAATTAGTCAATGATAAAAAAGGGTCCTTGTGTCCATTATACAGCCTGTCTATAAATGAGTGTAAAATTAAAAACTAAATGTAATTGCACGGTGGTGTAGAGATTAATATGGCTGCCTCAGCACACATGGTTCTCATACCTCTCAACCTCTTAGAGCAAGACATCTGGACATAGCCTGACATAATGAGGGGACAAAGGCCCAAAAATAGAGACATGTTTTAAATATTGCTCTTACAAACTTAGAAATTTGCTAAGAAAACAGAATTTGCATTAGTATGCATTTTGTGAAGGATAAGAAGTCTGAAAATGAAATGCTTGCTATTATTTAGTGACTTTGATCCTTAGATCACCCCAGTGATTTGTCAAAAAAAAGACCGATTTATTGATGAATGGACCAAAAATATGAGGCAAAAATCTGGACATTCTGTGAAAATCTGTACAATTGATAGGTGGGTCTCCAGCTCATTTCCTAGATGGCATGCGTTCTATGCAGAATCTGTGTGTTGTCTGCAGCGATGTTACTAGGGTCTCTGTCTTCCCTCACATCCCAAAGATGATGACAATTGAGCTGCAGATTCTCTAAACTGTCCACAGCTGAGTGCGCCTCTTGAGAAGGGCTGTCATCTCATGTATGGTTGATTCTCTGCTGTATACATGTTGACTGCCAGTAAGACATCACCTTTTAAAAGATCCTGAATAGAAAAAGTGGGCACTGGAAAATGTATGAATGACTTTACTATGAGTCAATGTAGTTATGTGGTTGCCCCAGTCCCCTTCAATAATCACATCACACCGAATGACATTTGGCAACCTTTATTAAACTTCAAAAGCATAGCTTGATAACCAACATTTATTAACTACAACTGAACACAGTATACTTTCTTTTAATCACAGCATAAACATCCATGTAATGTTAATCAAGACAGTGTGACCTACTTATCCTGTCCCCTTAAGCAGCATCCATACCTCTGCTCACTTACTTTACTTATAAACCAGCATGCGAGATACGGTTACCACCTGTCGCACTTTGCGAGGGACAGTCTCTCTTTGGGCAGTTGTGTCCTGCAAAAAAATTGTAAAAATGGCAAATCTCCTGAGATTTTAGAACAAAATTATTTCCTATATTTTATGTAATAGTTGAATAGAGCATTAATTCTGTATCTGAAACACCTAAATGTTATAAGAAACAGAATAAGCAACTAAAATGCTATAAGAATAAGCTTTTATTTAGGCAAAAAAGTGAAGTTCTGTCCTTTGTACTGGCCGTGGGTATGTTTTGACCTGCAAAATCTGATGTTTGTACCAAAAATGTCCCACTTTGAGCATTTGAAAAGGTGTCAACCCTAGTCCAAGACTCACTTCATATCCCATTTATTGAAATTACCCATCCGACCTTTACTTATGAAGCAGCGTCCAAGACTCACTTCATACACCATTTATTGAATTACCTTCCACCAAATAAGCAGCATCTTTACCTCCACTTATTTATTTAACAAGCAGCCTCCAGCTGCTCACTTTCCTTTTCCAAACCCTTGAAATGAACATCCAAACACCAGAGGGGGAACAGAAGAAGGCAAGCCTGTCCCTCTTCTCTGCCTACCCCAACTAATAAAATAAACACAGTCCCTACCAATCCACCACAAGAAAAGGGGAGGGAGGATGGGTAGCAAGTTCACGCCAAAATGTTATTACTTACCCAGTTACACTTGTCTAAACCCCTTAAGCCCCTCCCCACCCTTACCTCATTTCCTCCCAAACATTCCTCCTTCCATTTAACCCTTTCCATTCCCAAACCCTCTAACTCCCACTAGTATATTTATCTAACCCCCTTCTGAAGATGTCCCTGGACAAATTGGTCTGTTGCCAAACCTCATTTGTCCTGGTCCCCTTTAATAAACACATCACAACGAATGATATTTGATGACCTTTATTAAACTACCATAACATAGCTTGATAACCAACATTTATTAACTACAACTGAACACAGTATATATTATTTTAATCACAGCATAAACATCCATGTAATGTTAATCAAGACAGCATGACCTACTCATCCTGTCCCCATAAGCAGCATCCAAACCTCTGCTTGCTTACTTTACTTATGAAGCAGTATCCAAGACTCACTTCATATCCAATTTATTGAAATTACTCATCCAACCTTTACTTATGAAACAGCATTCAAGACTCACTATATACACCATTTATTGAATTACCTTCCATCAAATAAGCAGCATCCTTACCTCCACATATTTATTTAACAAGCAGCCTCCAGCTGCTCACTTTCCTTTCCCAAACCCTTGAAATGAACATCCAAATACCAGAGGGGGAACAGAAGAGGGCAAGTCTGTCCCTCTTCTCCGCCAACCAGCCTGACCAGGGTGTTCCCCCTCTTCCCTACCATACTTCCAATCTAACTGCTCATTAAAAGGTATTAAGCCAAACATCATTCGGTGTACAGCATCCTCTCTAAATAAACTGGAATGTGATTATACCACACCGACTACATACTTTACTATAATCGCATTTGTGATGCAAATGTGATTATACCACACCGACTATATACTTACTGTACTATAATAGCATTTATAATGTAAATGTGATTATACCACACTGACTACATACTTACTGTACTATAATCACATTTATGATATAAATGCCACACTGGCTACATACTTACTGTGCTATAATAGCATTTATAATGTAAATGTGATTATACCACACTGACTACATACTTACTGTACTATAATCACATTTATGATGTAAATGCCACACTGACTACATACCTAGCATATTATAATACCATTTATGATATTAATGTGAGTATAACACACTGACTACATACTTAGTGTGCTATAATAGCATTTGTGATGTAAATGCGTTTATGTCACACTAACTACATACTTTATATATTGTAATAGCATTTATAGGTTCATAGGTTCATAGGTAGATACTAGGCTATCTGCCCTAGGGCATTTATAAGCCTAGCCAGAGTGTATTTGGCTTCCACCTCCCTATTAGATTAGCCTACTGTGCCTCTGTAAAGTAGGTCACAGAAGGTACCCTTTTAAGATTAGTTTACTGTGCCTCTGTAAGCAGGGACACAGGAGAGATCCCAGGGGTGAATTTGCGATTTCCCATCCACGCGTCCAAATTTCGCTTGAAGAGGGTCAGCGAGGGGCTATGTCTAACATGAATTGGGATTCTATTCCAGAGTGAGGGGAGCCTCTGGGAAATGAATCTGTCCCTCCAGCATGTCCTATTTATTTTTGTGCTGAGGTTTAGGTCCCTGGAGCATGTAGCTCTAAGGGACATGGATTTTTTGAGGTGGAACATGTCCATTAATTCTGGGTTTGACATGGCTTTGTACGTCAGGCATAGATCGCCTCTGAGTAGGCGGTAAGCAACTGAGTAGAGCTGGAGTTTCTTTAGTCGAGCTGCATAGGGCATCTGTTTGTAGCCCATGATCCTCTTGGTGAGGTACGTTTGGGGTCTCTCCAGTTGCTGCAGGTGTCGGGTAAGGTACATCCCAAAAGGGGCATTGTATTCAATTATGGGCCTGATGAGTGACGAGTAGAGGGGCACAATGACCTCTCTTGATCTAGATGCGAACCCTTTCATGATAAGGTGGGCTATATAGAAGGTCTTTCTAACCACTTTGGCAATGTGATTATCAAAGGAGAGATTACTATCTACGTTGGTTCCCAAATCTCTAATTACTTCTTCCGTACTTAATGGATTACCACCTATGTGATAATTTGTGGGCACCTTGTTTTTCCCAAAGGGGATGACTATGCTCTTTTTAGCATTTAGCTTGAGGCCGTGGTTCTGGCACCAAGCATCCATCTCTGTGAGACCTTTTTGGAGGATGCTTGTGTCAGCTGGAGATTCGATTATGGCCCCCAGTTTGCAGTCATCTGCGAACTTTGTCAGCCATAATCCCCCCGTGTTAGCCTGAACCTCAGAGAAGTATATACCAAACAAGAGAGGTCCCAGAACTGAGCCCTGTGGGATGCCACTTGTAACTGGTTTGGATTCGGACATGGCACCTGCGATTCTGACCATGTGGGGTCTATCTCTGAGCGAGTTTGCAACCCATCTTGTGATATAGGGGTTGATATTTAAGCTGGTAAGCTTATTTATGATGCCCGTGTGGGGTATTGTGTCAAAGGCTTTTGCGAGGTCCAGGTAGGCTGTGTGGACTACCTTGCCCTCATCTATGGCTTTGGTAACTGTTTCAAAGAAATCTACTAGGTTTAAGAGGCAAGGGACATTTATGTCAGGCATTAAGATAGGCATTTATGATGTAAATGTAATTATACAATAAAAGATAAATAGTATTCCAAAATATGCACGCTAATTGCAATTAGTGTGCATATAGCAAATCTGATGTTCCTTATGGAAAGAAGCCATCCATAAGAATAATTTCCACTCCCCTAACAGATACTGCACTACATTTTACAACAAGCAAACCAAAAAAAAAAAAAAAAAGGTTGAACCATTGATGTCCCTCGAAATCAGCTCCCTCTCTGATAAAAACTTTTGTATTTAAGAGCTGCACAGCTTTTAAATACAAGAGATTTTTAAGAGAGATAGATAGCAGCTGTAATATTTAATAGTTAGTAGCTGTGCTGGAAAAATATCACAGCTACTGGCTAAAAGGGACCATAAATTGAGAGAAAAAATGAAAACAGAAACTAATAGCTGTAAATCAGCACACACACACACGCACACACACACACACACACACACACACACACACACACACACACACACACACACACACACACACACACACACACACACACGCACAGACACACACACACACACAGACACACACACACACACACAGACACACACACGTGCGCGCGCGCTTGCGCACGCGTGCACACACACACAGAGTCACACGTGTGCACACACAGAGCACATGCGCAGTACATCATTCAGCAGCTCCCCCACAACAGCAACATCGCAAAGGAACACTAAAGTGTCACTATTTGCCCTTGAGATCAAACTAAGACTGTGGGTAAATCCTCTGAAAAGCACACCTAGTCATGGGTTACTGCAAAATTATACTACACTGACTACATACTTATCATATTATAATACCATTTATGATGTAAATGTGACTATATGACATTGAGATATATACTTTCTGTACTGTAATAGCAGCAGTTGCAATATAATTGCTCATTTCTTAGCCATATTTTAAATAGCTAGTCAACTCTGCATCATTTATTTTATAAATTATAAGAAATTTTGCAGTAATCAAACATGAAACTTTGACTTTGTGTTAACTATATGAACAACGAGGAATGGGGTGAAATCCTGTTATTATGGGCAAAATATTCTCTGGTACTGCGTTTATAATACTACAGTGAGAAGGCGGAACTTCTTTGAATGCTGTACATAATGTATCTATTGTAACCAAGGATGCTGACTAAAAGTAAGAAGAATCACAGGCAGGCTGGGAATCATGGGTGCAAGTAATGTGTTCAGAGCTACAGAAGAAGAATCACAGGCAGGCTGGGAATCATTGGTGCAAGTAATGTGTTCAGAGCTACAGAAGAAGAATCACAGGCAGGCTGGGAATCATGGGTGCAAGTAATGTGTTCAGAGCCACAGAAGAAGAATCACAGGCAGGCTGGGAATCATGGGTGCAAGTAATGTGTTCAGAGCCACAGAAGAAGAATCACAGGCAGGCTGGGAATCATGGGTGCAAGTAATGTGTTCAGAGCTACAGAAGAAGAATCACAGGCAGGCTGGGAATCATGGGTGCAAGTAATGTGTTCAGAGCTACAGAAGAAGAATCACAGGCAGGCTGGGAATCATGGGTGCAAGTAATGTGTTCAGAGCTACAGAAGAAGAATCACAGGCAGGCTGGGAATCATGGGTGCAAGTAATGTGTTCAGAGCCACAGAAGAAGAATCACAGGCAGGCTGGGAATCATGGGTGCAAGTAATGTGTTCAGAGCCACAGAAGAAGAATCACAGGCAGGCTGGGAATCATTGGTGCAAGTAATGTGTTCAGAGCCACAGAAGAAAAATCACAGGCAGGCTGGGAATCATTGGTGCAAGTAATGTGTTCAGAGCCACAGAAGAAGAATCACAGGCAGGCTGGGAATCATGGGTGCAAGTAATGTGTTCAGAGCCACAGAAGAAGAATCACAGGCAGGCTGGGAATCATTGGTGCAAGTAATGTGTTCAGAGCCACAGAAGAAAAATCACAGGCAGGCTGGGAATCACGGGTGCAAGTAATGTGTTCAGAGCCACAGAAGAAGAATCACAGGCAGGCTGGGAATCATGGGTGCAAGTAATGTGTTCAGAGCCACAGAAGAAGAATCACAGGCAGGCTGGGAATCATTGGTGCAAGTAATGTGTTCAGAGCCACAGAAGAAGAATCACAGGCAGGCTGGGAATCATGGGTGCAAGTAATGTGTTCAGAGCCACAGAAGAAGAATCACAGGCAGGCTGGGAATCATTGGTGCAAGTAATGTGTTCAGAGCTACAGAAGAAGAATCACAGGCAGGCTGGGAATCATGGGTGCAAGTAATGTGTTCAGAGCTACAGAAGAAGAATCACAGGCAGGCTGGGAATCATGGGTGCAAGTAATGTGTTCAGAGCCACAGAAGAAGAATCACAGGCAGGCTGGGAATCATGGGTGCAAGTAATGTGTTCAGAGCCACAGAAGAAGAATCACAGGCAGGCTGGGAATCATTGGTGCAAGTAATGTGTTCAGAGCCACAGAAGAAAAATCACAGGCAGGCTGGGAATCATTGGTGCAAGTAATGTGTTCAGAGCCACAGAAGAAGAATCACAGGCAGGCTGGGAATCATGGGTGCAAGTAATGTGTTCAGAGCCACAGAAGAAGAATCACAGGCAGGCTGGGAATCATTGGTGCAAGTAATGTGTTCAGAGCCACAGAAGAAAAATCACAGGCAGGCTGGGAATCACGGGTGCAAGTAATGTGTTCAGAGCCACAGAAGAAGAATCACAGGCAGGCTGGGAATCATTGGTGCAAGTAATGTGTTCAGAGCCACAGAAGAAGAATCACAGGCAGGCTGGGAATCATGGGTGCAAGTAATGTGTTCAGAGCCACAGAAGAAGAATCACAGGCAGGCTGGGAATCATGGGTGCAAGTAATGTGTTCAGAGCTACAGAAGAAGAATCACAGGCAGGCTGGGAATCATGGGTGCAAGTAATGTGTTCAGAGCCACAGAAGAAGAATCACAGGCAGGCTGGGAATTATGGGTGCAAGTAATGTGTTGAGCCACAGGATGAATGACCCTGGGCTATGTCTTAAACAGCAGCTGCTACTTTCTGTTTTTGGTTGGGGGGGTGGCATGACATCTAAAGGCACCATTATGCTTTTCATACCTATACTGTATATGTGCATTGGGGTGGCCGTGGTGGTGCAGCGGTTAGTGTTGCTGCCTCACAGCAAGAGGTTCTCCAGTTCAATCCTCAGCTGGAGTGCCTTCTGTGTGAAGTCTGCATGTCCTCCCTGTGGTCTCGTGGGTTTTCTCCAGGTGCTCTGGCTTCATCCCAAATACATGCTGTAGGTGGATTGGACATTCTAAATTGGCCCTCGGTATGAGTGCGTGTGGAAGGTTGGGCACCAGGCTGGCAACTTGACACTGTAAAAACTCCACTGCCAGTCATGAGCAGACAGGTGATCTGCTGTGGTGACCCCTAACTGGGAAAAGCCAAAAGAAGAAGACTGTATGTGTGAATGGATTATATGTTTTGCTTTCGGTATTTCATAAAACAGTAAAGCATTCAGAACATGCTTGTTTCTTTTCATGGAAGCCAAAGAACATTGTTTTTTTATTACATTGTGTTCAAATGGAAAACCATCCATCCATGTTCAGAAGTCACAAATGATCCTTATAGTGATCATCTGAACAGCCATCACCAACTAGGTAGGAAATAGAAGTAGATTTCTGTGCCTTTATTTTTTATCCTTTACATACAGCACACACACACACACACACACACACACACACACACACACACACACACACACACACACACACACACACACACACACACACACACACACACACACACACACACACAGGAGCAGATAGCAGTCAGTCTTTAGAGGAGAGAAGAAAATGGACTACCCATAGAAATACAGGTAGGACATGTCGATTCCACACAGAAGGTACCTGAGCTATGAATCCAGAGACCCATTTGCTGTGGTACAACATTGCTACCCAGTACACCACTGTGGTGCCTTTTAATGGAGATAGTAGAACAGATGTTAAATCCAAATAGTGCAGAATATAATGTATTTGTGGTTAGTTGTCTTACCACCTTGACTGCAGAGTTCCTAATAAGTACAAATCAACAATGTAGGTATGCATTTTATGTGAAGAGGTAGGATTTAAGGGGATGAAAATGTACGTAGACTTATTCTGCCTGTAAAATATACGTCCAATTTCAAGGACAGAATATTGGGATATTTACACCACCTTACTCATGTGCATTAACCTTAACTTGACCTCTACCCTTGTAACTAACCTCAGCCTTAGAAATGATGGTACTAGACACCCTTTCCTTAACAGTACCACCCACAAGACATACACATGTACACCATGATACATACAAATCAATAAAACTATCACCTTACTTAACACTCAGTCTTATCTTAACCCACATACACTCACACACACAGTCTGGTCTTAGTACTTTAATAATTGGCAGAAGGAATTATTTTTTCCATCTTGGGAAATGCAGTCACATAACAGTTTGATAATTTATTCTTTGCAGTTTGGTGTACCATTCAATATAACCCATGAGTACAGCTCTAAAAACTGTTGACATCTGATGAAAACATCACATTACATTTATGCAAACATGGAGATAAATACTTGCAATTTGCAAATCTCTAAAAATGCATTTGAAGCTTCACTTTGCTTATATTCCTCAGTGGTATTATCTGTGACATATGCTTTCTTTTTGATCTTAAATTCCCTTTGATTGCAGTTCTTGAATTAACATGAACAATTATGCCATGTTTCTGAACTCAAAGGAGTATAACAAAGGTAATGTTTAACACAAACACAACAATTCTTCAAGAGATAATTATATGTTCAACGTTATCATCATCAGAGATGAAATAAAGTCATCATAAATCTTCTAATTCAGATTTGTCAGTTTCAATATCTTAATTATATGTTAAACACTGAAACAGTTATCACCAGTGATGCTCAAAGTCTTCATAAATATTCTGCCAGATTTGTCAGAAGAGTATAAAATATCATAGCTGAAGGTTTTAATCATGTATGCATTTCTATAAATGTTTCACTATTCTCCCCGGCCATAAATGTGGTCAAAAGGGACTTATGACCAGTACACTCACCTGCTTAACAAATTAATGCGAATGAATAAATAAATACATAAAAACTCTTTGAATAACGTTAATTTAACCTGTTTGTTAACCAGGTCAGTAGTACTGAGCTAGTAGTTTCATTTTAGGGGAGCCCCAAGGTGGTATTAATACAGCTAGGGAAAATTTATCCAGGGCGTTAGGGAACTTCCCCTACTGTTTTTGATAGGTGCCATGGAATCTTTTATGCCCACTTGTGGTACCCCCAACTCAGGCAGATGTGGCCTTTTTAACATCTCACCTGAAGGACAGCATACCCCTTATACTGCATTGCAGTGTCAGCTATCCATCTGTCTCTTGTGGGAATAAAACCTGCAGCCTTCTGCAACAAAGGTGAGTATGTTACCTGCTGTAGCACTGACTCTGACAATACAAGGCAATAAATAAATAAATAGTTTTACTGTGAGTGCTACAGCACTCACCTGTGTTCAGTATTTCATTTATTGAATTGGTCTTGAATTTTATCAACTGGGTATGTCCAGATGGGGTACATAAGTCTATAGTGAAGGTTTAATAAGAAATACTGCTTGCAACCATAGGATATCTTATATCATAGCTAAAGCATTGCAATATCTGATCTATAATATTTTCAAAAATATTAATATATGTGCATAAGAAGTAAGATTATTTAATACTACGCAATGTTTTAAATTTTCTTCCATGACTGTATATACGATTTCTTGATTGGCTACTACTATGATTTTTTAAATGTTTTGTGAAGCATTTCATTAGTTCAGTATATACTTTTGCAACTATTACTGTTTGTTATTGTAAGCATGTATATAATAGTTTGTGTAGTTTTCCTTTTTGTTGAGATTTTCTCCATGGTCTCCTGCTGAAAAGGGGCACTTTATCCAGTCAGACTTTCCGAGTAATTAATGCAAAAGATAAATACATATAGGAATGCTGTAGTATCATGACAGGAATGAGAGATTAGGAAAGGACAAGAACTTACAATAAAGATGTTATACAGGAATATCACGATCATCATCAAGCTTTTATCTTCACACCGACACCATTTTATTCATGGCTTTGGGAAAGCCATGTGCATTCTACATACTACACAGCTGCCTTTACAATAAGCACACATCACAGATGACCTTACCTTTAAAAAGTAAAATATAGCATTATATATGTAAGAGACACAGTGTTAAAATGTCAAAATGCATGTTATTTTCATTATTGATTCTGATCAGCTTTTAGCAGGAAGGGGACCATTTCACGTAGTCTGACATGAACTCCTTAAGTGTTATGGCCTAATTCAGATCTCAGACAATTTACGTGAGGAGTGTATGAGGTGTACACTTGATTGAAACCTTTCCATATTTAAAGATAGCCCTACCTTGGAGCTGTGGCATGAAGATATTCAGCACCATTGAGGGCCACCTCTGAGGCCATGTTAAATGCTGTACTCAGTGGGAGAGGCATATGCTAATCAGCCAAGTGCTGTCCCTTGGAACAGCTTGCAGGAAGGTATTTACACAACTTGGTAAATTGACGTGACCATGCCTTGCTTGTTGGTTGTGGTAATAAACACAGCCAAAAAGTCTTGTTCATTCATCATGGCAAAGGTAAATGCTAGGAAATCTAATGGTCAGATTGCATTGGGGGTATGGAAGTGTGTGTATGGGAGGAGGTTGCATATTTGACTATATCTCTGAGTCTATGTCTGCATTGGAGACAGCAGTATGGGACAGGTTACTTTAGGTGTGTGTGTGTGTGTGTGTGTGTGTGTGTGTGTGTGTGTGTGTGTGTGTGTGTGTGTGTGTAGGTGTCTGCACATGTGCATATAATGAATATTTGAATGTGTGTAGGGGGTATTGGGGTGGCTGTCATACTTCCACACACCCCTAGACAAATGAGCAAAGACTGAAACATTGGGTTGGGGGACCACTAGCCACCAACGATAATTCTACAGATGTGGGTCAGAGGGAACATTAGCTAAGAGGGAGAACAGCTTTGTGCCTTAAGTAAACATAACAGAGATGGGGGGAGTGAGGATTAGACACCAGGGAGAACATCTCCTGCTGTAACTGCACTTAAACAGGACCTGGATCAGGGAAGGCTCTAGACACCAGAGAGAACTTCTCATGCCATAACAGCACTTAAATGTTAAACATGCATTAAGGAAAATACAAGACACCAGGGAAACTCTGAGGATGTGGGTCAAGGTGAAGACAGTAGACACCAGGGATAATTTATGCAGTGTGCCTTAAAGACACTTAATTAAAAAATAAATGGCGTGGAAAACCACTGGACATCAGTGATACTATAAGAATTGCAATTTAAGGGCACTAAAAGGGATTCCATTTCTACTAGGTGACATCTATATATATATATATATATATATATATATATATATATATATATATATATATATTTTTTTTTTTTTTTTTACTTCTGGATGGCACATTGGTGCAGTGGTAGCATTGTTGCCTCAGAGCAAGAGTTTTTTTAGTTTGATTCTCAGCTGGTGTGCCTTCTTTGCAGAGTCTGCATGTCCTCCCTGTGTTTGTGTGGGTTTCCTCCAGGTGCTCCAGTTTCTTCCCACATCACAAAGACAGACATATATCTGAAGTGTTTCTCTGTGGGCCTCTGCTGAAAATTGGCTTTGTTCCAAGCTGAATATTCCCGGTAAACAAATGCTAAATAAACAAATTCTAGTCTATGCTTCTGCCTTGAGCGTAAGTTGCATGATTAACATGGCGAACATTTTCAGGTGGTTTAGAATTCCACATTCAGGGCTTGATAAGCCTTCCTCATTTTAGTCATAATATTCTTTTCTGGCAGAATCAGCAGAGACTGCCATTCACTACAAAGTCAAAGCTGAAGACCCTTGTCTTGACTGATCATGCCATAAACAACTTGTGTCATTGTCCTTCAGCTCCACTAGTCAGGGAAGTGGAAGACAGATGACAATTCCATAATGCTAATAGTTACATCCAGAAGGCATTGCTTTGCCCTCTATGCAACTACCCTGTGGAATTCTCTGTCTTTCTGTTTTGGATCCTTAACCATGGGACCCCTCTTAGAAGGTCACTGAGACCTATTTATTCTAGCAAGTTTTTAGCACCTTTTGATAAACTTGTATTGAATATGTTTCAGTATCTGCCCAGCATTGTATGTTATACTGTATAATCTTTAATTTTCCATACACTTGCATTTCTAAACATTAAATAAGAGGAAGAAAAGACCTACCCAGATTTAAAGCACATCTATGCAGTATTAGTCTACTAAGAAAAATTCGAAAGTGATACGAGTTCATTCATAACACTTGTCCATGTACTCTGTATACCTATATACTTTAGATGTCATTACATATCAGTGACGTAACACTTCAACAGTCTTTAAGTGTACAGTTATCTAGTATATGAAGATAAGTTACAGGGCACTATGTTTCTGTGTTTTGTACTGCAGGTAAGCTTAGGAGGAAATATGAGCTATAATAGTACACTGATTTTTGTGTCACCATAATCTGCTGTGGAGTAACCACACTGATTTTCTGGGTATGTTCTGGTGAGTCATTTTCTTACTTTGAAAAAAATTAACCTTAGCGCAACAAACCTCTCCAGAAGTGTTCAACAACTGAAAGCGATGTTATTCTATGCAGATTTCTACAACTAAAGGGTATTCTACTATAAATTCAATGAAGAAATATTTTATTATAGGTTTTGTATTTTTTTTCCAAAATGTATACATGAGCATTCACTAAGAGAAAATAAAAAAATTGAATATAGTATAATTTCAGAAAATAATCTACTTATAATGGATTATTATTTTCAAGTGCAAATAAGTTTAGCTGCCACATCTTTGAGTGCACTTTAACAAGGGATTGAGTTCTAAAATCCATTGAAAGCTACAACCTCCAATAAACATTACAATTATGCATACTATAAATATGCAATCCCTAATAAACCTTCACCCTTTGAGAACTCATTCAAGTGCTGACCTGGCAAGCTTTCATTTGAACTGGTCAAAAATTAATGCAGGCATGATTCTTTTATACTCTTCTGTCATTTCAACAGGATTTGAAAAGAAAATGTCTCATTGGTCAGACAAACTCAGATTTACCACTTTCACTTGGATGTTTGCATTTACAATGCCCACATCAATACAGAAGCATTTATAACATCCACACTTGAAAGAATGTAAGCACCCAGACTTTTAAAAATGAAATTCACTTTTAGCATTCATTGACTTCACCCATTTCAACATGTGAATGTTTATAGGCAGAAGTTTATGTTTCTACTGCTGTATAGAAATATGGAGGGATAAAATTTCAGTAGTGAGATCTTTTGCCAACTCTAATTAGTTCAAAAGACTTTTCTACTTACACTTTCAAACTTCACCCAAGGTTTTATAATGTCAGAAATTATTATACAGGTAAAGGTACAAAGGTACATCACAAATTACTTCAAAAATGGCTGCTGAAATGTTGAGACATTGTAGTAAGACTGACTGTACCATATGCTAGGTCGTCTGTAGGGAGCATTACCACTGTTGTATCTGAAGCCTAGAAAAATCCTCCAAACAGAAATGGACAGCAACAGCTGAACATATATTAGTACTAGTGCACTTTAAAGTGTCCAGATAAATGACTGATTAGCTTAGTAAGAGAGCCGTGAGCATCTGGAATGGGTTATTAAGATCCATTAAGAAATCTGGGGAAGTAAACCAATCAAAAACAACATTAGATAGCTTTACTGACCAATGTTTTGACTATTAAACATGCCATATGACTGTGTATATATGTATGTGTGTGTGTATATATATATATATATATATATATATATATATATATATATATATATATATATATATATATATATATAGGTTCATAGGTAGGTACTAGACTATCTGCCTGAAGGCATTTATAAGCCAAGCCAGAATGTGTTGGCTTTCGCCGGCCCCTTAGATTAGTACCCTGTGCCTCTGTCCAGCAGAGCCACTGAAGTGATCCCCAGGGTAAACTTTCTGTTTCCCATCCACTCGTCAAGCTTTCTCTTGAAGAGTGTTAGTGAGGCGCTCTGCCTAATGTAGATTGGTATCCTGTTCCAAAGCATGGGAAGTCTCTGGGACAGGAATCTATCCCTCCAGCATGTCCTATTTATTGTTGTGGTGAGGTTTAGATCCCTAGAGCGTGTGGCTGGAGGGGATATGGTTTTCTTTAGTTGGAGGATGTCCATCAATTCTGGGTTGGACATGGCCTTGTATGTCAGGCAAAGATCACCTCTAAGTAGGCGGTATGCAACTGAGTACAACTGGAGTTTCTTCAGTCGAGATGCATAGGGCATCTGTTTGAGGCCAGTGATCCTCTTGGTGAGGTACATCTGTGGTCTTTCCAGCCTTTGCATGTGTCTTGTAAGGTACATCCCAAATGGGGCATTGTACTCTATGATGGGTCTGATGAGTGATGAGTAGAGGAGCACAATGACCGCTTTTGGTCTGGATGCAAACCCTTTTGTGATTAGGTAGGCCACATAGAAGGATTTTCTAACAACTTTGGCAATATGATTATTAAAGGAGAGATTACTATCTACTTGGGTCTCCAGATCCCTTATTACGTCTTCCGTATTTACGGGACTACCACCTATGTGGCAGTTTGTGGGTACTTTGTTTTTTCCATAGGGGATGACTATTCACTTTTTGGTATTTAGCTGGAGGCCATGATTTTGACACCAGGTATCCGTCTCATTGAGATCCTTTTGGAGGATGTCTGTGTCAGCCAGAGAGTCAATTATAGCTCCTAGTTTTCAGTTGTCTGCAAACTTGGTCAGCCATAGTCCTGCTGTGCTTGCATGTACCTCTGAGTTGGACCTAGCTCTTGCAACTCTCACCATGTGGGTTTGTCCGTGAGCCAGTTGGCAACCATCTTGTGAAGTAGGGGTTTATGTTGAGGCTGGTGAGCTTGTTTATAATACCAAAATGGGGTATGGTGTCAAAGGCCTTTGTGAGGTCTAGGTAGGCTGTGTGTACCACCTTTCCCAACATCCTGGCAGACAGGTTCAGTGCAAACTTCACCCCCCTCTCACCCCCAAAAGGGCCCATAACTATACCAGACGAATGTGGAGCCCCTGAAATCACAGACACTCAGGTTAAAACATCCCTCTCCAAAGCCAAAAACACAGCATAAATGGGACTGGACGGTGTCCCAGGCTGTGTCCTACACAAGCTCAGAGATGAACTAACCCCTCACCTAAACATGCTGTTCAAACTCAGCCTCTGCACAGGCTACATACCTATAGAGTGGCGCACAGCAATGGTTATTCCACTCCACAAAGGTGGAGCCACAACAGAACCCAGGAACTATTGCCCTATAAGCCTGACTAGCTTGGTCTGCAAAGCTATGGAGCATATCATCATGGAACTCATTAACAGAGACATTGGGAACCTCCAAACACTGGACCCTACCCAGTTCGGCTTTGTTAATATATATATATATATATATATATATATATATATATATATATATATATATATATCTTATGTATGTGTGTGTGTATACATATATTTGCAGAGCTTTCTTGTGTATCCTTTTCTCCATGTAGATGCAATATGCTGATCTTCCACAGATAAAAAGAATTTGAAATAAAATAGGGAAAATGCATTGTTTTTTTCTTTTTTTCAACCAAGTCAAACTGGAATAGCATCCTGAAGTAAATGCGATTTCTTATCCTGCCACTTTTCTTTAAATAGTGAAAGATATACTTATTAGTTGATGTTCCTACAAAAAGAAAGAGTAACAACACTTTAGTTACAAAGCTCACATGTATTGAAACTAAGGGAAATGATGCAAATGAAGCTGTGTGTCTGAACTTATTTATGTCCGTGTGTTTCATTACGATGCTTTCCTAGGTGAAAGGAGACACAACTGCTCCTGGGGAAGATTAGGTAAAATACTGGCCATAAGTTGTTTTTTGGTCCAGAGGCAGTGATAGCTATACAGATTACAGCAGGCCCTGGGTTTGATTTAATTTTGTTTTGAATTTGTTAACTGTGGTAGAGCCACTGATTCATGGGACCAATTAAAGGCTGAGTCTGGCGTAAACAGAACAGGTACATGACATTTTATGCAGAGTAAATTTCAAAATGCAAAATATACATATATTATATTGAAAGTGAATATCAGAGTTTGTATGAGGGTATAAATCACATTAGATACGTGACATTATATACAGAGTGAATGACAAAATGCAGTATACACATATACTGTATTATATAGGAAATAAATATCAGAGTTGGCTTGATCGCATAAAGGCAATAGATAAATTACTTAATATACAGAGTAACTTTCTAAACACAATATATACATATATGCTTTTTATCAAATCCCCGTCCAAGCATCAGTGTTTACCTTGCCTGTTGAGTTGTTAATGTAACTCTAGGCTAATGCTTTATACTATTTATTTTATTTATTGATTTGACATTTGTTAACCGGGTTAGTCTGACTGGGCAAAGCTCTTTTTCAGCAGAGACCCAGGAAGAAAAAGTCCATTAATACATTACTTAAACATTATACAACATAGACAGTTGTTGCAAGAGAAAAAAATGAGTGCGTAAGACTAACCGTACATAACCAGTTCAGTTTTACATAAGTAACAGACTCTATAGAAAATAATCAAAGTACAAGTAACTCAGAGAAAAAACATCAGAGACAAAAACAACATAATGGGCATGTACATAAATGTTGTAGATAAAATATGAACAGTTATGAATACAATTAGGAAGATATATATATATATATATATATATATATATATATATATATATATATATATATATATAGTAAAAGCTCCTAAAATTACAACCTGTCCCTAATATTTTGGCATAGTTTGGGTATATATTGTCTTCTGGAAAGAGTTAGTCATTGGTGTTGTAAGTATGCATGTCTATGGTTTAAAATGTATTCTTTTGAAGCTTTCAGTGAAATATAATATAAAAACCAAACTAGGTGGGGGGGGGCTGTGTCCCCTACACACCCCCTAACTATATATAATATCTCCAGGATTGCATTACAGTGGGGAAAAGGGCATATACCTTTTATTTGACTTACAGTACTCTACACAGTGCCAGTACTTTACTTCAGTGAAATGAGATTTCAGTAATTTGAGCTTTCATCGATTTGGTCAGGGTGAATTCAAATTCAGTGAAATGAGCTTTCAATGAAACAAAGTAGACCCATGTATGCATATGCAGTAGTGGCAGAAGTTCATGATGAAAGAGCTTCATTTTGCTTGCATTTATCCTTATTTGAGCTTTGCTAGGGTGTTTTGTTTTTTGTTTTTTTGTTTGCACTGACATGTAACAAGCAGCATTTCTATGAAAAATAATGCATTTATTCTCAAGATTTTTGCATTGTGCTGCAATAAAACCTGCCTAAAAAGGAAAACAGAAAACTGGGTTGGGGAAAGTAACCATATGTTCAAATCACTTTGAACCATGCCTGCAATCCCAGGCAGTTATGGATATGTTGGACTTTGATGATTTTTTTTTTTTTTTATTTGAAGTTTGCAAGCCTCTTCAATAAACTCTGTTAGTTAAATGGAAGATGTTATTATTTATAATGGTAGGACACAGGGAGAGATACTTCCTAAGACAACATAACAGTTAGAAACTTAAATAGTAGTTGGATTTTTATAGAGGAATACTGTGTTTTTAGGTTCCCACAGGAAAAAGGCATGCATCTTCTTCATCAGTGTAGTGTGACTTGAAAAAACTTATATACTGAATTACTACTGTTGAATTAGCAAAAACACTGTCACACATACAATCACATACTTACACAGACACGCACACACACAGACACACGCAGCGCACACAAAGCTAAATAATAGTAATAGAAGTCCAAAAAGGGTTTTCATGTTTGCACTTCATCCAGCACTGTAGTCATAACAAAAACTCATTAATTTTTAGACATGCACACCCATAGCCAGCCTTAGGCATAGGCCAACTAGGCGGCCGCCTAGGGCACCAGTCTAGCAGGGGTGCTTTTCCAGTATTTATTTGGTGTAGGTAGATCAGGATGGGGGCACTGGGTGGGGGGGGGGGGTTGCCATGGAGCCCTTTTGCATAGGGCACCAGGTGATCTAAGGCCACTCCTGTGCACACCTATAGTTCCAGCTAATCCATAGTGATGTCGACCTTTTCACTGCCATTATATTGCATGCAATGGCCTGCAAAGGTATGTCAGTTTCAGTTTCCACTGTCAAATAGTATATACCTGCCTGGTGACTCCTACTTCATATTAAAAGCTCCTCACTGAATGCCATATTGCACATTTTTTGCCATGGTACTAAAATCATAAGAGGAGGTTGGGATTAGCCTTCCCACCCCTAAAGGATGTGAAATGAAGTTACCCAGATATCTACCTTCTCCAGGTCAGTGTATAAACACAAAAAACAATTAGAACCCAGGTCACTTGCATTATAGAATGGCACTCTGCCTCAGTGCTACTAGACTAGCCTCAAGAGAAGTGATTATTTAAAGGCAGAACCTATTTCTACTTCACTTTAGCAGTAGTGACCATAATTCATATCCAGAGCCTCTTTGTAAGTGTGATTTGTATTTGCTTTAAAGGAAGTAATAGAACTCTGCATGCTGATAGTGTGCAAAATGCCACACCTTTCTTTTGTACTCCATGTATTATCACACAGACATGCACACACAAACTTATAGCTGTGCATGCAGAGATACAAATGCACACACAAACACACACACTCATGCTAACTGATATATGAATGAACAAGGCCGTCTTGGAAAAGTTAAACTCTTTAGTAATCCATACACTGCTGAGCATTCACCATTCACATATATGGGGGAACAGCTAGAAGTACTGATGTTAAAAACATAACATCAGCTTTTTTCCTTTAACTGTTGAAATAAACATCCTTAATTATCAATAGAACCTGGTCACCTTTTTGTAAATCATTTAAAGAAAAGACTAACTGCTACTCTGTTGATGTGAACAAGAATTCACTTCTGTTTTAGTAGAAATCAATCATTTAAGTGCTTGAAGCAAAGGTAGATTTAGTGTTGTTAGAGAAGCCATTTACCTTGACATTGTATGAGAACTGAAACTTGAAGAGATGCTCTGTCATGACAAATGATTAAGACACTAAATTAATATCAATTGTTTCCACCTGTATTTTGCCTAATTATCTCTTTATTTAATTACGCATGATTTTAAGTGTTGCTGATAATGTGGAAGCTGTCAAACTCCTGCTAATGCTGTACTAAGCATTTAATTGGTCACATGACATCGCTGTCTTGTATTAAACTTCTAACACTGAGAGGTTAGATGAGGAGACGAAAATTGCCTTTACATTCCTTTCTGCTGGAGTACATGAACCACACTGCCCTTGGAAAGCAGCACTGAAAAAGACAAATGATTTTCTCTAGTGTACTGAAACAGCTGAAGTGTCTTATTTATAACTCCCATGCTGAAATGAACAAATGTTGCTAAATCTTCTTTTCCTTTGCTTCTTTAGTACAGCGATGAAATGACTAAATTTAAACAAAGCTAAAACAGTACAAAGCAAATACAATGACTTCTACTCAGATAGCTTCATGCAGCCGGGTGGCTGCGAATATTATAAGCTCATTTAAGGCTTGTATTCTGCAGTGTGGTTCTTTGGAACGGTACACACCTTTTCATATATGTCTTTACAGCAGTTTAATATTTATCACAAAGGGTGTACATTAATCCCATGAGTCATCACTGGTCCATAAAATGAATGACTTTCAAGTGTGCTAACACTAAAAATGATGCAAAGTCATGTCAGTGCTATGGGATAAGCAGAAGATCTGAGAGATGACCATAGCACAGTGACACAGCAGTTAGCATAGTTCCTTCACACCCTTGGTTCTATAGTTCAGTTCTCATTTGGTGACTTCTGTGCAGCCAGTATATCATCCTTGTATCCATGTGGATTTTTGCTGGGTGGTCCAGTTACCTCTCATACACCAAACATGCACCGTAGCTGAATTGTCAATTGTCCAAACTGCCTGCAGATGTATATGACATGTCTGTCTGTCTATCGTGTGATGGGCAGGCTTACTATATAGGAATACTGTCTCTGTCTTGCACCTACTTAGTGATGAGACAGTGTCCAACTGTCCCCACCCTTGAACTTGATATAGCAAGTCACTGGAGAATGAATTAATGAATGAATGAAGGAACTGATATATAATACAAAACTGTCTTAAATTTTTTGAGCTCACTTGTGGGCAAACTGGTCATTTATGGTAGTATAGAGAGGTTGCAAATGATGTACATGTGAACACTGTTGAGTGAGAACTGTAAGCCTAGCAACTGATGGACATTTTCCTCTCTGCATGGTTTAGTAACCTCATTGTCAATTATAACATCAATTTATAGTGTCTGTTTGATGAATTATGAAATAAAGTCCCTTCATGCCACTGTTGTATTTTTCTTATTCTTTATTCATTTTTAAACAACAGTGGAGTTGCAGAATTTGGTACCAGCTGTTAAGGAAGGCTAAAAAAGTACTTTATCACAGCGTCTTCATTCAGTATACACGAGTGGCAGGAAACTGACTACCAGCCAGGGAAATAGAGTTAATCAAACAATATCTGCGAAAGATTACAAAATACTACATTGGAATTGTTACACGGATTTGACTCATTGTCATCATTCATGTCAAAGTTTAGTATAGTAAGAAGAATGTGTAGGCATTCCTTTCCATTTAGCATTCAAATAGGTTATTCAGTTGTATCAAAGAGAATTTTACAGCAAGCAAATTGAAATGTATTCAGCGTTCCACTGTACTGGAGTAATTTGTTTTCTATTGGTAATAGTGTTATAGGTAGTGTAAAAGAATATTATCAATTGACTGACTATATATAATCATTATGTAATGTTCATGTAAATAAAGTATCTAGCACAGCAATAAGCATGCGGACAGCTGTCCCTGATCTGCAAATGTGTGCAACGGTTAGCATAACTAAAAACAATAACCAGAAATGTGTTAAACAGAGGATGATGGCGGGTCTAACAATGTTTACCAGGGAGATATGCAGCTGAGTAATTCTAACTTTTTTTCATTCTGATTTTTTTTTCTTATTTACTTTCTTTGGTTTGTGATCACTATCTGTTGTTTCCTTACTGTAGCAGGTTCTTTAACCTGTAGTTTTACATTATTTATTTTTGGGTTTTGCTTCCTTTTATTCCTTTCCTGATAACTGCTTTATCCTATTCAGTGTCAGAAAGAGTCAGACTTTACAGGACACATGCGCACAGACACACACACACACAGACACACACACACACACACACACACACACACATTGTTAGTATATACAAATACGCGTCCACATGCATGCATACTCACATGATTACACAGATGCACATCCACATGCATTTACATACACATGCATTGTTAGTATATGCAAACACCCTTCCATGTACATGCATGCACTCATGTAGACACACACACTTGCACACATGTCATGTACTCCCACAGGGAATTTAGAGGATCATGAGTTTACTGTTAACATGTCATTAAGATATGGATGGAAATCAGGGCATCCAGTAAAATATGCACATGGGCATAGGGAAGGCCAGCAGATGCAGAACAGGAGGCATCCCAACAAAAAATACAAATTACTAAGCCAAGCATGGTAAGACAGTAACATCAATCCCATCAGTTGCTGCTTTCCAGCATTTTATTTGCTTCATTCTATGTGGTTTTGTTTTTACCTCATATCACTTGCACACTGTTTACATGAGATCTTGTGCTAATTTGTTTAGATCATCATAGTATTGCAGTATGTCTTGTGACATAGATAAATTAGCTTCATAAACATATAGTTTAATTACTTTTGTTGCACAACAAGCCCGTCTTTTACTTTATTCAGTGTTTACAAACAAAATTAAGTTTAAAAATTCTGTTTATATTGTACATCTACAAGAAGCAAATTATCAATTAACTCTACAGTGAAATGTCCATTTGGCATAGAACTAGTATTTCTATGAATATGGCTCCTTATAAGCAGATGTATTCTCTAGTGATTGCCACTTTAGACCAAAAAACACAAATCACCAAGTCTATTCTTGTATTTGGCTAGAGTTATACTGACTTGAAGGTTGCAGCATGGTCTTTGACCATGCAGGATATGAGAAAGTGAGGGACCATTGGAAGGATGACATATTAGTTTATGGGCAAATTGTAGCCAAATTGGTGACAGATATATGTTGAATTAAAGTCAGTGCACATACCAAAGTAAGTACAATGGTGTTTTCTAGCATGATGGCAAACTGTTATTTAGCAATGTTGTTCTTTTTTGCTTTAATAGTGAGCACAACCTTGTCCAACACCCCAATTACTTGGAATTTTTTTTTTAAATTATTCAACTCTAGGGCATGCATGTAGTGTGATATTTGATTTAATTATAATCTAGATATCAGTTACACCACAGAGTTCATACAAAGGGATCATTCTTTAAGGGGTTACTTATATAAGTGGTACATGCCCTTTCTGCACTAATGTGCTATAAAATATCTATATGAGACATAAAGTGGTCTAACTGCTTTACTATAAAATATCTGTGTTTCATTCAGGTTAATGCTAGTCACCAGAAACACTCTGTAGCACACATCTTACATTTAAACAGGTTATTATGACCCCCTTGTCCTTCAGCTGTTGAAATGCCATATGCATATGATGGTGGGTGAGACTGCTCAAACAATAAATGCATTAGATATATTCTAATACATACACACACACACACACACACACACACACACACACACACACACACACATACACACACACACACACACACACACTCACACACACACACACAGTCATAATCAAGTAATGTTATGCTAAAAGTGAAAGCGTAAGAGCTGAAACATAAACTAAATGGCATGATTGTGTATATTAGGATAATAGTGTTGAAATGTTATCTAGTGATAAATCTTACAATCTCATTAAGATTTCATAAGAATTTGTATGCTGGCCTACAAATTTTATATACCAGAGGTCTGAGATACTCTTTGGATGATATTAAAATCATTTAAGTTAGGTTATTGTCTTAAATACAAGGTCAGTTTTCCAAAGTATTGCTACAGTAACAATAAAGAATCTTCATTTATCCACACTGTTACTCCATGTATATTAGACAGTTATGACTGATTATGTGCCTTACTGATTATGTGTCTGTAAAGAGTGGTTTATAAATATCAGGCCTAATGCTGCTTGCAGAAGAGCATCCTCTCTGCATTGATATGTCATAATAACATGTTCTATTATCTTTTATGATACACAGTATAACCTCAGGCTCACTAAGCTTGTGAATAAGGCCTGAGAAAATTTCATTTTATTTCTTGTCCTACTTCTGGACACTCTCTGAGCATTTGATACAAATCACAAACAAAATTTGCACAATGTTCTACCAGATGATACATTAATGTATTATATAAAATAATACTTATAGATGGGTCTTTAGATGTTATAAAATTAAATATGTTTCTAATCAATGATAGTTGATTATGCATATGTCTGAAAGCTGAATTTGCCATCTACTAATATATGAAGGTTTCCTAATAAATGTGATCATGACAATAGACTGGTTGTCAATTGAACACGGGTGTTTATGGTTCTTCTGACCAAATTCCAAAATGGTACACATTTTAATGTTAAACATAATATTGTTTGAAAAAGTCCAAATAAGCAATGTATCTGAGGTATCCTAAAAACATGATTATTCAAAGATGTTATAATCATTCCTAGTTTGATGTAGCAAACTTGATGATTCACATTTATTATGTTTTTTATCATGGATGAAATAAAGGCATTAAAAAGAAAGTATCCTATAACCTCTGTTATTTGTTCTTACACTAGAGAAAACATCCAATGTATTCACCATATATTGTTGATTATTTAGCTATTTGCATAAACATGTAATTAAGCAACTATTCATGTCCATTGATAACATAGCTTCATAGGTTCACAGGTAAGTAAGTAGTAGGCTAGTTGTCCTTACAAGCCATTTTAAGCCAAGCTAATTTCCCTTTTGGTGATTGAATTATGCTAACCCACTTGGTGTTAGGTTGGCTGTACCCATCCCGTGGTCAATAATTATATATTACCCCAATGAGGATAATTGGAATCATATACAGATAATTTGAGGGGAACCCATTAATGGGATAAAGCATTTAGGAGCTGCCTCTGTCCATCAGTAGTATAGGGGGAAGGGGTCCTGCAGTAAATCCTCTGTTTACCAATGTTTACATAACTGAGATATAAAGAAATGAATGAGTGGATGGGAAATAGAAAATTCACCCCAGGGATTACTCCCGTGCCTCTACTTGATAGAGGCACTGGGAACTGATGTTGGATGGCACAATGCCAGGGCACTTCTGTGGGCTAGGCTTGTAAAGGCTCCAGGGCCATTAGCCTAGTACATACCTATGAACCTATGAATCAAAAGCTATGGTGAGGTCAAGGTAAATGGCATGAATAGATAGGCTACTGCCCAGTGGCTGTATTAGATTGTTATGGAAAGGCAGTGAGTTTGTACCATATAATAACCCTGGTATAAAACCATGCTGGGTCATGTCAATATTTACTGTTTGGTGAAAAGACTGATTATAAGTCTTTCAACAGATTTATAATATCAGTTATCGACATTATTGTCCAGCAGTTAGTAACAGCCCCACTTTTCTGAACTGGGACTATCATGACAGATTTCCATTACAAAGGAACAATATTTGCAAGCATTGCTAAATAAGATAAGTTAACCAAAAATTAATCAGACCCTAGTCTTTGACAGAAAGTAGTACACTAAGTCTATGGGGTCCAGCTGCTGTGACACATTTAATCTTATTCACTGCATTCATTATTTCTTCTGGAACAATTACTAGTTAAATGTGCCCAGAAATAAATTCTTTTATAAAAGAAGAAATATTAATGCCACTGTGTCATCATTAGAAATAATATATAATCATCTTTGTAACAGATTTATTGCCCAAAATGTGGTACTTCATTTTGCACTGAATACAAAGAAAATGTTTACAAATGTTCTAGTGATGACCATTTTTCTAACATATTTTATTTAAATTTCAACTCCATGGAAGTATTATAGTTCCTTTACTGGATCCTGGAATTGTTGTTGGCACTTAATTATTATTTCTCTCTTTAATTTTGCATAAAAAGTCCGAGCTCTCTTTGGTAGGTTTGTAATGCAAACATGACTTCTTGTCCCCAGATTCTAACCTACTTATTACTGTAGTATAATTTATTGTACAATGATCTGTATTGTAAAATATTTAATACAGAGTTAGGTTCATAGGTACCTACTAGGCTGTTTATCTGTAAGGATCGTAAGGCCTAACCTTATTATCCCATGGTAGTTGTTATCCCTTGTTTTTTTTTCTTTTTTCTAATATGAATAAACCAGAAATGACCTAAGGAGCATCTGTTGGGAAATTTAAATGTGTCCCCTATCCATGTGGAAGAGTAGTGGTGATCCTGGGGTGAATTAGTTGCCCATCCATTCATCCAAACTGCATATGAATTGAGTAAGAGAAGTACTTTAAATTGTTTGCAGTACAGTGGCTTGCTGCCATTGGCTCGAAAAAGCAAGTGCTCTAACTTGTGCTAGCCTGATCTCCCACCTCTACATAGCCATCCCAATACCCTAGGGTCTATATTATATGTTTGAAGAGACTTTTCTTCGAACATATAAACATTGACTCCTAAAGAGCAAATGCTCTAAAGCACGAATGGCCACATCCGCAAATTTTTTTCTGCAGGAAAAATTCAGATGGGCATACACAAAAAATACAAACTTCAAAACCCTAATCAAGTGGGGGGCTTCACCACCCACACCATCTGACATGGGGGATGTGCCCCCCATACCCCCCTAACTAAATATACCAACTCCAAGAGCGCTGTACATTGGGGAAAAGGGCAATTCCTGATAACGGTCAACTGAATTTTTTCTCAAGTAAAAAATTCAAGG
This sequence comes from Protopterus annectens, assembly GCF_019279795.1. NCBI lineage: Eukaryota > Metazoa > Chordata > Ceratodontiformes > Protopteridae > Protopterus > Protopterus annectens. The sequence continues at coordinate 599,464,383 of NC_056730.1, read as the reverse complement.
ACGTGGCCATTCGCACTTTAGAGAGTTTTCTCTTTAGGGGTCAATGATTATATGTTTGAAGAAAAGTCTCTTTGAACATATAATATATATCCATACCCTATCCTGTAAATTACATAACCCTTACTAGATCATATATCCCAAACCTTAAACTCCCACCCAGTTCCCAACACAGCTTCTTGGTCATGTATCTTGACCCCCTCCACTGAACCTAAAGTCCCTAATTGCTCCCTAAATCTAATACATGACCCCCTCCATAAGCATGAATTCCCCAATAGCTGCCTTCTCCTAAAACTTCCATCCCATTCCCTTAACCAACAATCCCATCTTCCACTTCCTAATCCAAACCCCCTCCTGTTCTCTAATTATAAACTGCTCTCCTATTCCCTCCCCAAATCTGCTTTCCCAAACTCATATTATAATTTAAAATGAACAGCAGCCTGGCTGAGCTACAAGGCACTCAAGTCCCAGGCTTCAAAATAGTGATTTTCAAAGACTTGGGACTTGAACACCTGTAAGTGAATCCATGTAAAACTTACAATTAATCAACGTACAATGTACAGTTACACAGATGCAAATGAACTTTTTTATAGGGATATTTTCAAATCACACCCTTTTAATATCAGCTCAAGCTAACTCGCATAATTGAGATGCTCTGTCTTGGCTTACTATATTTAGTGAATTAGATGCGTTTACATTCATACAATGCTGTACTTAAATTCCAAGAAGTTCTGTTCATGATTGCTTGAAAGAGACAATTTGTATGCCATAATACTAGCTATTCTGTCACCACTAGTTAAAATCATGGGGGAGTATGTCCATAAACAACTCATGCACTATCTTACGGAGAACAAACTACTGGCGGACTCTCAACATGGCTTTCAACCATACCACAGTACCACCTCAGCTTCCTCTCTTTGTCTAACACTATAAACCACAATCAGAATAATAACAAACTATCCTCAGCACTCTTTCTTGATCTTTCCAAGGCCTTTGATATGGTCAACCACCAACTGCTCATCCATACTTTAAAGATAACCATGCTGTCAAATGATTTCAATCCTACCTGCTTGGTAGGCAATAGGCAGTCCTACGGAAGGACAAGCTATCAACCCATCTACCCGTCACTCTTGGAGTCCCCCAAGGTTCTATACTAGGACACCTTATCTTCTTTATTTTTATCAACAACCTCATCCCAAATACTACCTGCATTCAATACGCAGATGACTCCACCTTTATCTGTACTGCCACCTCCCCATCTAGTCTACTCACATTAACACAAAATACTTTCAACACAGTTGATGACTAGTTCTCTATTCACTGTCTGATCTCAAATCCTAACAAAACTAAGCTTCTTCTTTTCTCCCCCACTCGTAGGTCCTCCACACCTTCCTTCATTATAGCAGTGAACGGTGGTACTATTATCTCCCCATCTCTATCCCTTCTGTTACTGCCTCATTATAGGTCCTCCCCACCTTCCTTCATTATAACAGTGAGTGGTGGCACTATTATCTCCCCGTCTCTATCCCTTCTGTTACTGCCTCATTATAGGTCCTCCCTACCTTTCTTCTCTATAACAGGGAATGTTGGCCCTATTATCTCCCCGGCAGCCCAAACCAAAATTTTTGGTGTCATAGTAGATAATAACCTTAAGTTTGATATGCATGTCAATCAAACCATCAAAACCATCAATAACAAATGTGGCACCTTTTATAAAATCAGGTCCTTCCTTACACCACCTGCTAGAACTGCTATTGCCAGATCCCATCTACTCTCTATCCTTCTATATGCCTCCCCTTTATTCACCAATTTGAACAAAAATGTACTTAACAAACTATCCTGCTGTTATAACCACATTGCCAGATTTGCTACTAGCACAGCATACAGGATGCACCACTGTCTTAACCTAAATCTTCTAGGGTGGCTTGAACTGCCTAGCCTACTGCAGTTCAACCAACTCATAGTGGTGCATAAAGTCCTCTTCCGACCTGAAACTACTCCTGCACTCAAAAGCATCATCAGCCCCTACAGTAACAACCGGCCAGTCCACTCATCTAATAAACTCCTGGTTCAAACACTCCAATCCAACAACTCAGCTGGGGACTCTCTGTTTTCCAATTCTGTTGGTGAAATATGGAACTTATTCCCAACAGACCTGACTCTAGAATCCTCTCTAACCCTTTTCAAAAATAATCTCAAAAAGTACTTTAAAACACAATGGTTATGCCCCTGCTCTAAACCTGACTAATGCCTTCTCTAAATTCAAGTGCATCATTCACATTGTTATTCAATCTAACCACTCTAATGTAAAAATGATTATTTGTATAAACTGCTAGCAGATCTGTATCTGTAACCTGTATGTATTAAGTTTCTACTACATGCATAAACTGCTTTCTCGGTCTGTGTCTGTTACCTATATGTAATAACTACCTGCTATATGTATTCTCTGTGTATTGTGTTTTGCAACTTTTCTCCCCGGGCCTCTACTGAAAATGGACATGTATCCAGTCAGACTATCCCGATCAACAAATGTAAAATAAATAAATAAATAAATACTTTACTGGTAACTTAGATTCTGATATACAAAAGCCTTTTAGAAGGACGTCAGTCAGCCAGATCAGCTCTTACATTTCCTGATATTCTTTTTCATATATTATTCATTTTTTTTAATAACTTGTAAGTACTGGGCTATGGCATAAGCACGTGATTACTGAAAGGTTGTTGACTAGAGATATATATTAGTAAAATCTGGTTGCTGATGTGTTGATTATAAAACAGCTTGCTGTAGAAAGATGTAGGCTGCTGTGCCTTCTAGCATAACAATAGCTGAGTAAGCAATTACTAGAAAATGGAAATCAAATTCTTAACCAACAATATCTGAAGTGCTGAATGTTGTAAAATAAATGAAGAACTGGAAGGGTAATCTTTAGAAAATAGCGGGAACAAATTATATAGAAATAAATGGAGATTTTGGGAACAATACATGAGGAATAATATTTAGTAGGAGTAGCAAGCTTTAAGGGAAGGCAGGAATTGAGCAATTTATTTAATGTTGGATTGATAATAGTTATAAAGAATAAAAAAACTATGTGATGTATTATGTATGTAAAAGAAAAAGAGGTTAGTATAGTTTGTTTTCTTTTCTATTAATATATGTTTGCCTATGTCTTAAGAGATCATTTAATAAAGGTGTTTAAAAAAATAACTGTAGAAACTGTGTTGCATTGCATACAAGATTGCATTGTGCAACTGTTGCAACATAAAAATACAATCTGTGTATGTGATCAACTCTATTTGAGTAGCTAGCATCGTTCACTTGCAATAATAAGTTTCTTCTAGCCAACTGCTCTTTTAGTACCTTCTTAAACGATGCAATAGATTGCTGCTCAGGAAACTATTCTATTTATGCACTACTCTTTCCATTAAAAAAGTGCTTTTTCATATTTAAGTTGAACATATTGTACGATTAATCAGGTAAGAATTCAAAAACGATTCATGCCAGTTGGTATCACCTTTTAAATAACTGTCCACTTTCTCTGCCTTCCTCTTTTGAGCAGTATGCCTTCACATTATCTCATAAACTGTTTTATGCACCCATGTTGTGGCACTGCCTTCTTACTATCCCAAGTTCGAGCAGATTTAGCTTGCTTAACTTCTGGTCTTACACATTGTTCTGCACTCCTTTTATCATCACCGTAACCATGTTTTGTAGATTCTAGCTTTATGCCATTGTCCTTGTATAAGCATAAGAAATACAAAAGGTACAACAGATAGGACATTAACATGCATTTATAGATGTGTGATATATCATTAAAGTTCACGGATTTGTTACTTGTGAGAGTTGCAGTTTTATTGGAAAACTATTTTTATTTCCTTCCTTTCATTCTCCCTTTCTTCCTAGCTCTTTGTCCCACTCGCTTTCTTTCTTTTTTTTTACTTCTTGCTCACTACTCATGTTGTTTTTACTCTTGTTTCTTTTCTTAATTTTTTTCGACAGAGATCAGAAAATTAAAATATAATTTATAAGCCACATCTGTACTCACAGTAGAAGTGCATTACAGGTGCAAAGATTTATTGTATGGTTGCAGAGAACATTTGCTGTAACCTCTGTGCTGGGCCCTTTCAAATAAAATGTCATGGCACATATATGGTGAGCATTAGGACAACAAACTGCTTTAAACAACAAAGGTGATTCTAACAGTTTCCACCAAAAACTGATTGCAGTAATAAGGGAGAAAGTAGTAACAGAAGTATTTAACAAACCTCTGCCACATATACATATTTTTAAAATGATCTGGTTCAGCAACATGGTTCCAGAGATGTGCTGAAATAGAGCAGTTAACTAGGAAGTCCCCTCACTGAAAAATGCACACAGACACACAAACACGCACGCACTCACTCACTCACTCACTCACTCACTCACTCACTCACTCACTCACTTACACATCATTAGTATATACAAACATACTTCCATGTGCATGCATGCACTCATTCAGATGTACACACACTCACACACTCTCAAACACACAAACATGCACCTGCATGCATGCATTATTCTACGGACATGCAGATACATGCACATACACACTCACAAACACACACACATGAAGTTTCTCATAGGTTCATCTACATAACTATCTTAATCTGAAATACTGAATGACTATTTAAGCTGAACTGTGGGAGATCTGATTAGTTAACATTACATCATCTATGTTTACAGAATCATAAATGCATTCAAAAATAGTTACCTGTACTACTATATTGCGTCATTGCTTTTGTGAGTTGTACATCAATCTGACTGTCTGAATCTGCATGTCTTTTTTACAGACCAAATAACAGATGCATGGAACATAATGAGTTATTAGGTGAATGAATCAAAAACAGAGCAATTCAATAAAGTCTGAGACAGGCATAATTCAGATTGCTGTTTAACAAGGTAGGCTTTTGTGCTTCTTCAGATGAGCAAAACTTAACAGCAGAAAACAGGCTGAGTGGCTGTCATAAGTGCATGCCATCTGCTCTCAGAATGGTGATGTCAAGCTTTCCCATGCTGCTTTCTGAGTGAATACCTTTATGTCATTTTAGTCTTTGGTTTGGGTTCTGGGTAAATGTTTTAACCTAGCAAGAATGATAAAACCATTTTCACAGCAATTAGTTGTATCATATCAAACTTAGAACAATTATAGTTCTACATACAAGTATTATATAGAAATAAATACATAAAACACACACACACACACACACACACACACACACACACACACACACACACACACACACACACACACGTGTGCCCCTAATATATACAAACATGTATACCTACATGCACATTCACGTACTCCCAGAGACCCACAAACATGCACACATATGGATAAGTGTCCCATGTACGTGCACTTAGTTGTATCATATCAAACTTAGAACAATTATAGTTCTACATACAAATATTATATAGAAATAAATACATAACATACACACACACACACACACACACACACACACACACACACACACACACACGTGACACACACACACACACACACACACACACACACACACACACACACACACATGCGCACAAACACACACACACACACACATATTTATAATATATGCAGACATGTATATCTACATGAATTCATGCACTTCCAGGGACCTGCAAACACACACATTCACATGTGCATGTATGAATGCACACACACAGACAGACACACACACACACACACACACACACACACACACACACACACACACACACACACACACACACACACATATAGCAATTTAGCAATTTGAGGTATATGCACACTCACCATACAGCAACACATATATCTAAAAAAAAATACCTTTTGCTCATACATTCAGGCATTATTCTTTCCCTGAGCTAAGTATGCTGTGGGAGATATCATACAAGATAGCAACCATAACAACACATGGGAGAATCAATGTAAAACAGCTTACTTTTTTAAAGAATATATAACATATTACAACAGACATTTATGGCATCAAAGACATCACAATTCCACAGAAAAGCAGTCTTATGAGATAGCAGGTATGCTAGGCAGCAATGTGGAACAGATGTTTTATCTATTAAATATAAAGCAGTGTGACTATGCAGTTTTGTTTTCTCATGTAATTGGGTATGACTATTCTACTGTACTCATTCCTTAACTCATGACTTATTGGATTGCCTGACCCCAAAGGAAAAAAAATCACATTGTTTATGTTGAATATTTAATTTATTCCTTCCATTTTACAGGATATTTAAAGACTAATCGCAAATCTACAATTTAGCTTTATGCATGAAGAGTCAGTTGTGAACATCTTGCTGGCTTATGAGTGTTAATTTATTATCTTTTTTAAGTGATCCTGCTTGCTATGCAATATGGCAGAATGTGTGTTGCAGCTTTTTGCTTGTCCTATATTTGTGGGTTTTAATAGCTAGAGAGCATCATAGTGTTATTCCAGCAGTGCAGATGGTCATTTCCAAATCCTTTTATGACAACAACCTTTTAATTTAACTGTATTTTATGAAGAATATATTTCTGATTTTCTTTAAACAAGGACTCTGCTTTATACAGCTTCTCTGTTAATTCACCCCATCAAAGATGTGCAGAGAACTTCTGCTGTTTTTGAATGTGTGACAGATTTCAGCATTTAGTGGCTATCATAGGGGCTGAGAGTTACCTATATAGCAGTAAAATGTCAGCTGCCCTATGTCGACTAGTCAACTTTTTTTTCAGAGTCATGCACATAAAAAGAGTTTTTACATTTCCTAGTGATTTTAGGCCAATTTGAGGGATCTATTTCTGCTGGGATTGCATAATGTATGCTTCGGTAACTACCTGAAATATCAGGCAGATATAACATTAAATAAAAAAGCATGTGTACAGAAAAAAAATATATAATGCATAAAATATTCATCTGAAAGCAGCAGGTTTACTCCACTGAAATAAAAACTACATTTGGTGGGGCTTAATACGATTATATCGTAAGCTCAAATGTTAAGTTGACTGGATTACTAGATGCAGATGCAGCTTTAATGATAGATATAGATACAGATATAGATATATAAAACAAAGCAACTTGTACTACCTAAACTTGGTGTGTTATGCAAGGAGAAGAAATATTGTTTCATAGAAGATAAATCAAGTAATATAGTAAAATCTGTTCTCCTAAAGTGAAATTAATGGGCCCACATTTTTGGCAAATTACTTAAAAGCATCCCACCTCCAGTTCTAGGAGCACAGCATCTTAATGCAAATGTTCTACATAAAAGTAACTTTCAGTAAAATGCAAGCATTGATTTCTAAGCATAAAACCACATTTACTTGTAGTAACAAGTAATTTACAAAACTGTTTTTCACACATGAGCCAGCAGTCACATATGTGAATAAAAGGTACTCAGGTTAGGAAGTATCCAGATTGCCCAAGAGAGGTGTTGTACATGGGGATCACCCATGAGAGATCAAATGCATTGGAAATGCTCATACATTGCTGTGTAATGGTTGCAATCTCCTCTCCTTGGCTACACAAGATGAAGAACTTGATGATGACCTCTGGTTGCCATTTGAGAGGACTTTGTATAGTATGGCTACAGTTAAAAGACCCTCTGGTCTAGTAATTACTTACCAATCATTATATTACTGCCCTACCTCCGTGCCCCCCTGCTAAGCAAGAAAACAAGCAGTAAGTGTATGTGAGGTTGTAACAATATGAAGGGACTTTGTGCTTCAGTCCACTCATGGGTGGACTCCTTTAAGGCCTTCTGTATGTATGCCTTTTGTTCTAGCACACAGAAGAGCTGCAATATTGTGAATGCCTCTCAAACTAGCAGATGCACAATTCTTGCACCCATAAATGTGGAGAATCTGTTAATTATGCCTAGTAATTATCTATAAACCTGTGAACTATACAGCCTGTTTTCTTTGGTGTAAGCACGATTAAGTAGTATCCCCCTCTGCTGCTTTCTGCAGCATGATATATATATGTATATATATATATATATATATATATATATATATATATATATATATATATGTGTGTGTGCGTGTGTATGTGGGATCCGTACAGATGCTCGACTGCATCTTTCACCAAATCCCAATTTGGTGAGCATACTTGCGCGAAAGTGCTATTCACCGAAGCAGCACTTTCTTGTACGTATGCTTGTTGTTCCAGTCATATTATGGTGCGGTAAGGGAAAATTCCCTTTTCCCACAATAGTGCGACCTTGGATTGAGAATATTAAAGTAAGGGGGTGTGGGGGTGCAGGGGGGCTTCCCCCCTGCTTTCAAGTAGATTTTGTGTTTTTTTTTTTTTTTTTTATTTAACATACTTTAACGAAAGCGCTTTTTCGATGAAAGCGCTTTCCTTAAAGTGTGTTCAGTGGTAATGGATTCGGGATTTTGAACTTTCATTCAAAAGTCCTGCATCTATATATATATATATACACACACATATATATGGGTCTACTTCAGAAGACTGACAAACCAAAAGACTAAATCCCCAAAGACTGAAAATTAAGAATACTGAACACATTTTTAATGCAGGGGGCAAGCCCTCCTACAGCCCTCATGTGGGGGGCTGCACCCCCCACAACCACTGATAACTATGTATGCCAACTCCAAGATTGCACAACAGTGGAGTAGGGGCAAATTCCATCATTCAGTATTTTGAATTTTCAGTTTTCTGAAGTAGACTATAGATATATATATATATATATATATATGTATATGTATATATATATATATATATATATATATATATATATATATATATATATATATATATATATATATATATATATATATATATATATATATATATATATATATATGGTTCCCCTGTAGGCGGATGGTAAATAGTGTATGCATATGCATAAGTCATAGGAGGTCACATCCTGCCAGGTCTCACTGGATGCTTTATGTGATTTTTCAGAGAACATGTCCGAGAATAAGTCTGACCTGTTTCTTCTAAAAAAAAACAGTTCTTGCTCCATTCAAGTTCAGTGAATCTGTCATAATGATTTCCCCTGTGAGTGCATAGTGGTGTCCATCATGTCCTCAGATTCTACACATGTGATGCAAGATGCCTTATCTACTATGTGTCTTTGCAACACTAGGAATATGTAGCCAATGATACAAAAGTAAGATAGAATCATGTCAAACTGAACCCAAACTGGATTAGATGAGTATAGCACAGAGCTGAAAAAATGAATACAAGTAAATTATTTCACAGCCCCTGCAAATAAAGGTAATAAAGTCCTATAGCATACATCAAAGATGGTGAAAACCTGAGTGAATACAATTAAAAACTTAATCCAAACCATGCCTTGCTGCAAGTCATCAAAATATTATTAAATGAGTTCTGTCCAAGGACACAAGGTACTGTAATCGTGGTCATCTAATTACAGCTGGGATTGACAGGCCACCTTAATTTTTGGTCATTTTGGATAATGCATTATGTTAGAAATTGTGTTTCTTCCTCTGTATTATCAAAGTCTTCTTCTGATGCCGATCAGGCCAAGTGGCTGGCTGAGATGGATTAGTATGTTATGAGTAAGAAAAGACACAGCAGATTACCTAACACTGAGTGACATATGCAGCCTCTCCGGTAACTGGCATCTCTTCTACTTGTGTTTGCATTCAACTGTTCCCCTGCTTACACTGTGGGCAGTTTTCTAAAGCACACTGCCTTTCTTTTTTCTTTGTGGATGGAACAATATGTGATCTTAAGATATTTACAACATACAGGATGAAAGGCTTGAAAACAGACAGCTAAAGCAACAAAACCCTTTTATTTGTGATATCCAAATGCTACAAGTTGAAGTCCTAAAATGTAATCATTATATAGTATCTCTCAATATGCTTTTCATAGGGACTAAACTGAAACATATTTGAGATTTATACTGCAGAATGCAAATCATTCTATTTCTGTCTTCTTTTGTTTTGTGAAAAATATAGTTTTTTTTTCTGAGTGCCTGCTCTATTTAAACATGCACATAAGTAGCATATGAAGATAGTTGCAACGTTTTGCTAATACTACATGACACAATGATGCACATCGAACAATATAGCCAATATGTAGAATGTAGCTATATTTTGCAGTGTAGATAAATAAGGGACTCCTCTCCTACACAACAAAGGGGATTCCATGCATAATATTCCAGTAGGGATATTCTCTGATTTGGAACACTGACTCAGCTTTCCCCTGTCGCCTTTGACAGAGTATCTGTTTTAGTGAGTAGTTCTTGAAAAGTACATAAAAGAACCAAATTAAAAAAAGCCTGGGAATGAAGCAAACACTCTTTTATGGGGCCCTTCTCTTCTCTCATACGGCACCTTCTCTGCTCTCATACAGCAAAATGCTTGCCTTGTAGCTGTATTGCAAAGTATCAGTTTGAGAACATTTTCTCCACAGGCATTCTGCAAGTTCTGCTCCCCCAGTCATTTATCTACACAGTTATCAATAACAGTAGATTGCTGACATGAACTTAATGCTGAAATATGTGAATGTAAAATCTTATTTCATCACTTGTTATACAGTCCAACTTACAGCAACATATTTTAATGCATATCATAATGCTCTTACTAAATGAAGAAATCTTATCTATCTATATATATATATATATATATATATATATATTTTATATATATATATATATATATATATATATATATATATATATATATATATATATATTATATATAATATATATATATATATATATATATATATATATATATATATTATATATATATATTATAACATCTGTGACTGTATGTATAGTTTTTGTTACCTGTTAGAACGTCCTGAAGCCAAAGTCACTTGGATCTTTTTCTCATTGTGATGATTCCTTTCCACAGTATAGCTTTAACTAGATTCACCAATACAGAAAATAGCTGTATAAGAGCAGGGCATGATAAAAACTTAACAATTGTACTCCTTCATTTGAACTTCAGCAAGCAAAGCTAATCTTCCCTTCTTCTTTAAGTCCTCAGCCTGCCAACCGAAGTATATTTCCAGGCAGAAATGTATAATGTCCATGGTTTCTCTTTGTAGGGGTGTGAGTTGGGGGGACCCAAGCAATGTGCCCTTATGTGATGCCTGTTCCTGACTGTGTATGATTTATCGGTGCATGTTTATGTTATCATGGGGAATGACTTCAGGGAACCGACGATCAGGGTTTTCCAGCTGTCTGCATCCTCCTGACTAGTGGTGCTTGTTAAAGATGTTCACAGCATCTCAGAGTTGGAGATAGGTGGGAGGAGGTGGTGAAGTGGGAGGGGTAAGAGTGGGTGGGCTCTCAAGGCTGCTTATAGCCAGCACATGTTTCATCTGCAAAAGGAGGTGGAGAATGCACGGCTGTTTCAGTTCCACAACACAGTCGGCACTGAAATCCTCTTATTATGTTCTGGATAAAGACTGACACTGTTAACCGTTTTCTCTCTTTTGAAGGGCTGAAGGCTGCCTGATGCAGTAAACAGCTACATCTGTTAGAGAGACTGTTTCTAATACACACGATTCATTTCAGTATGTGCATTTTAAGAAAATGTTCTTAGCAGATTAATATATATTTTTTTCTGACTAGCCACAGAGGCATACATGAACAGATGACTTCATTTTAGCAGTTGAATGTAAACCTACATATAGATATCTTTGAAAAGTGAGTATTGCCTGAAATTTGAGTGCTGAGATTTTAGCATATCATATTGTTGTTAGTTTTTACTGATAGAATACAATAACCTATAATCTGTGATTTGTGAAATCTATGTATCGTCTTCAGTGGTGTATTTTGTATATTTTTTTTATGTGAATACTAATTTGTTATTTAATACAGTGAGCATTGCATTACATACCTTTTATGTGCTTACGCAGGCATTATATGCTGCATCACCCAAACAGTTAACAGCATTTGCTGTCAGGAGGCAGTGATAGTATCGGATAACCAAATACATTAAAGGATAGAAATTCTTTATGAAATGCATGCCTGTAATAGCTAATATATATGCAACTATGCCCCACGCTTCTGTCATCACTCTTTTTCCACATATCCAAATTCTCATGAATCCCTCTGGTCTCCCACTGTCTCCTTATAACTCTATCTGTTAACATAAAAATCTAGAGTTTCAGCAGTGTTGCCCATGCAGTAGCTCTGTAAATAAGCTGAGCTCTTCAGTGTTGTGGCTCCTAAGTTAGGTACTTCATTTCAATGTAATTTAAACCAACCTTTTCATCCCTGATAACATGCTGAGTCCATGTTGTTTTTGTCTTATTGTTTCCATCATCTTTTCTCCCTTGCGGTGTGAAAGAGTAACCTACCTTCACCTTCTGATCAAAGTTCTGCTATCGTACAACCATTAGAATGACACTCTTCAGCAAACTTTCTGAAGTCGGATGCCTTTCTCTCTCCAGAAAGCTTCCAGAAATGTATTCAGTTTTCAGTTAAGCTTTAACTTAGCTCTGGAGAAGAGTGAGATCTCCTTCATTTGAGATTATTTTCTGTTATCTGGCAACCCAGTAGTTTAACAACCTGCTCTGTAGTCTGTCTTGTATTTCACAATAAACTTTAGATGTAATAAGGATTACCAGATGCTTTCTTCTTCATTTGCTCTCTAATTTCAGCACCTTTCTACTACTTACATACTACATATATTATTGCAGCATGTAGCCCTCAGACAAAGAGCATAGAGTCTGTCATTCCACATTAAATTCTCAGTGTTCCCAGCTCTGTATTATATATATATATATATATATATATATATATATATATATATATATATATATATATATATATATATATAAAGCCCTGACTTTGACCCAGACAAGCTTAGTTTATATAGTGGTTCTTGTGATGTGTTACAACTTCGCAGGGGAGGAAGGAAGGGAGTTGCACATTTTAATCATCTGTGCTAAATGACAGCTCTATACTTATTTCACACTTTTGATTGATAGCTGTTATATTGTTCATTAACATATCAGAGCAAGTATCAACAGAGAAAGAGTTCAGTTTGTTTCTACTTCTTGGAATATATGGACTGCAAACTATTGAGGGCTTAAGTGTTCTTTGTGTAATTTAGCACTTTTGATATTTTATAACCTTGTAGAAGATTGAAAGATAGAAAGTATGATGCTTCGGGCTCCTTTTGTTTAATTGTAGGACCTGTCAGGTTTTCAAGTTTGTGCTAGAACAAAAAAAAAAAAAAAAAAAAAAAAGAATAACCCAGCCTCAGGATCCAAATTTGGATCCTGAGTGTTTTTCTTTGTTTTTATTTGGAATAGTGTATATCCATTTCATATTTAAAATCTGTGCTTTTTTTATATAGGAAGAAAAACAATAAGCAAAATGTGGAAAAATATAATTTAGGAACTTTATAGAAACTATGCCTCGGATACATCAAGCTAAACGATCTTCAAACACTAAGCAAATATTATATAAACTATGACACTGCTTCCACTCCTACATTATCAAGATACTTCAGATGACTTACAAACTTTTATTTTCTCCTTAAATGTACCCACAGAAGTGTTTTCACTGTATATTGCCAATATGCAACTTTCTCTGCCAGTGATCTAGTTACCAGTTGTTTCTGGTGTACATTACTGTCTTAACTAGTGCAGTATTTTTTAGGAAATACCAAAGAGATGTAAACCTGCTTTCATTTCCATGAACTGTAATATAGCCTCTGTTTGGAAGTGTAGGGAGATTTCCTAAAAGGGTAGTCTTATGCAGAAAATATTCTGGGTCAGATTAGAGATCCTGTTTGTCAAGTAAACTTTATCCAGTAGCAGTATGAGAATGGAAGGTGAAAGTTAGATGAAGGAAAGGCTGCACCATTATAATTCTAATCTTTTCAAGTAAAAGTCTTGTTTCTTTGCTCAGTGGGAGACCACTTGTAGAACCCATTGTGTATTTGTGGAGAAGCTACAAGAACAAGAATGTGAAAAAAATGACAGTAAGCTACAATAAGGCCATGAGGTTTAACAGTCAGTTGGAGACAAACTTGGATGAACAGGATTTGTAGCTGGAATAAATGTAATCTAGAAATGCTAAAATTGCGTTCATTAGACATTACTACCAGAGAGGTAGACAGACTGAAAGATAATGTGCCATGGCACTCCCAAAATGCTACATGGAAAGGTGAAGAGGTACAACTGATGCACTATACTCTGCAGTTTTGGCTACCCTTTTTCTTGGTTAAAAGGAGGCATTTATCTCACAAAAATATAATTCTTGAAATAAATTGCATGAGTGGGTAGTAGATGTATTTCCACAGGGACATTCAAAATGTTTCCTGTCAGTTGTAAGTAGCTGACCATTCTAACAGTGGAAGATACATATAACAGCTTCATATTCTATGTACAAAAACAGGCAGACTAGACAATTTGCCTGTTTCTGTCTTAGTATTATAACATAGAAAGCTACAACCAATGCTTCTTTTCCATAAAAATACAACAATTTTCTTTATTTGATGAAGAGGGGTGCACCTTAGTTTGCTGTTAAAAGGGGATAGCCTCAGTGCTCTAAGCCTTCTGCTAAGGATGCAAGGAAGCTATGTAGTATATAATCCAAAACTAAAAAGACTTTTCAGACTGTTTTTTTTTCTCTATCCTATGGCAGTGTCTATTTTTCTAGATATCTAGGTCAGTTCCCAAAAGCAAAGGCAAAGCATGGACACTTATTACTCTCTCTTTCTCCTCAGTGTCCACTGCCTCTCATTTCAATCATGTCTTTCAACAGGAAAAAGAATCGATATAACCAACATGGAGAAGTCTCTTCTGATCATCTGCTGCAGAACGTTTGAAAAACTGACTGCGAGATAGAATTCCTTCCAAAGCTTCTTCCCAGGCTGATGGTCACTAAATCCAAGTCATACCTAACCAGAAAATAATCACTGTTTCAGAACTGTTTACCTACAGGGTTTATAGACAGGATGTGACCTCTCTGCATATTAAGAGATTGTGAACCTTTATCCAGTTATCCCCTTTATTTATTTATTTATTTTAAGAGGGTAGTGCACTGATCTCAGTGGACCATTTGCAGGTCCAGCCTAGGTGAATAGGATCACATAAGAAATGAACAAAATATATTCACAGGTGCAAGGTTATGTCCCTTGACTTTTATTTAACCTGGATGGAAACTTTGAAATTGAAAGATATATGCTTCCATGCTCCAGTCTTTTGCCAACACAGGAAATTTATCAGTTTTATAGTGGGGTGCAGATTGTCTCGGTCACACTAAATCGCAAGGAAAAGTTAATTTAATTTTGTCAATAGCTAGGTAACTGACACATTCTGATCACTGCATAACACTTCTAGGGAGACTGTGTCTTTTGTTGCAACACAGCCGAGTAGCCGTTTAGGGATGGTAGCAATGTGACATGTGGTTCGATAATGTTTAAGGCTGCAGTGAGTTTGTTTTTCAACATACCACTCTACGGCTAAGCAGTGCTCTGGGCTTATGGCTTTGGTGTTGTAACTCACTGGGAAATGTCTTACGACTTAAATGCCGGTACCCCCCCCCCCCATTAATTGTATAAATATTACTGTGTTAATGTTATACATTTGGTAATCTTATTTTATATACTTATAATAACATCTATATGCTCATAGATACACAGATTCTTTCCAATAGGGACCATCAAAAACCTTAGCCATATCACAAAATATTAGAGGTAGTTTAATAGTTTAATAGTTTTCCCTGTTAAGTATACTTTACCACATATCCCAGGTAAAAATGTGTGACCACCAATCCTTTCAGATGTGTTTTAAATGTTGCAATGGAGTTACTCTGCTTAACAGGTAAAGGCAACCTATTTCTAAAATGAGGGTACTTTGGGTAAGGTACCCATCACACCATAAGGTCGCATTGATGTATAAGTATTGGTTTAGAGGTCTAGAGTGGACATTTGTTTTACTAATGGTTATATTAGATAAAAAAATTCTAGGGATGGTATATTTTTTACAGCAGAGAAGACAAAACTCAGACCTCCCTTTAAGGTCATGCTTGATAATGAGTAGAAAACTAAAACTATCAGAACAGCCAAGGGTATTGCAACTTGAATGTTTTTTTTTATTGCTGAAATGTTAAGGTGTCTCAGGTGGTAGCAAGGTGCACGCTGAAGAGGACAATATAACAGATTACTATAAGAACATTTATATAAATGCATGGAATCAGGAACACCTGACAGGACTAAATCATCCTCCACAAGGAAGAGTAAACCTGTCTGGTGGGCATCTGCAATAAATAAACTCTATAACAGAAGAAAAAAATTGCTGACCAGGACCAAGGAGGAGCAGGTGCCCAATTGGAAGCAATCTCTTCTTAGCCTAAACAAGCAAATAAAAGCAGTACTGAAATCCTCCAAAGCAAACTTTGAGTCCAAATTGGCCACATCTACTGGAGACCGTCATAAGGCCTTCTTCACATATGTCCATAATCTCAAAGGGATCACCTAGATCTGTTCAGAACTGATGGTCAAGGACACCACATATACAAATGCCGTATATATATATATATATATATAGCAAACTTGCTGGCTGACAGATTCAGTGAAAATTTCACCCCTCTGTCCCCCCATCAGTAAATCAGGACATTCACAGTGCCTGCCCCCTTCCCCTTGTATCTAGGAATCAGGGATCAGGTCATCACTGCTTTCTCAAAGGCAAAAAATACAGCCTCCATGGGACCTGATAACATCCCAGTGTGCATCCTTCATGAACTCAGGCAGGAACTTGCAGCACTATTAGGCAACCTATTCAACCAAAGCCTGAGTACCAGTTTTGTCCCAGCTGAATGGAGGACAGTCACTGTCATCCCTTTACACAAAGGTGGAGCATCCACTGATTTGGGAATTTATAGACCCATAAGCATAAGTCTAGCCAAGAGTTGAGCCCATGCATAGACAAATCAGCACACTGATGCCCCTGTCCAGCAGGTACACGAGTGGAATCCCAGGGACAAAACAATTCTACATTGCCCTGATCTGCAAGGCCATGGAACGGATTATCATGGACCTACTAAACAAGGACATTGGCAACCTCCAAACACTCGATCCCGCACAGTTTGGCTTCGTCAAGGGGAGGTCATGTCTATTAAATTTGGTTGACTTTTTTGAGACAGTCACCAAAGCCATGGATGAGGGGAAGACAGTGCACACTGCCTACTTTGACCTGGCCAAAGCCTTCGACACTATTCCCCACTCGAGCATAATAGATAAACTCTCTCTACTAGGCATCAATCTGTATGTTACCAGATGGGTCGCCAACTGACTCACTGATAGAACCCACCTAGTCAAAATAGGGGAAGTCACCTCAAACACTAGACCTGTATCGAGTGGTGTACCCCAGGGTTCGGTCTTGGGGGCTCTGTTATTTGGGATACTTTTCTGAGGTACAGGCCAAAACCATGGGCTATGGCTGAACAAGTTTGCAGATGACTGCAAGTTGGGAGCTGTCACCGATTACCCTAGTGACGTGGACATCCTCCAAGAGGGTCTCACTCAAACAAATGACTGGTGCCAGAAACATGGCCTTAAACTGAATGCAAAAAAAATGCATCATCATCCCCTTTGGGGAGAGAGATATCCCTACAAATTATCACATTAATAACAATGTTCTAAGCATGCAGTCAGTCGTGAGGGATTTGGGCACCCAGATTGAGAGCAGCCTAACTTTTGACCACCATGTTGTTTCCATTGTATGGAAAGCTTTCTACATTGCCCACCTTATAAGTAGGGGTATCTTATCCAGGGACAAGGAGGTCATAGCATCCCTATATTCTTCCCTTATAAGGCCCATTATTGAGTACAATGCCCCATTTGGCATGTACCTTGCAAAGCACATGCAGCAACTGGAGAGACCACAGAGGTTCCTCACCAGGAGAATCCAGGGCCTCAAAAATCTACCATACACAGATAGGCTAAAAGCCCTATGCCTCTAATCTGTTTCATACAGACTCCTCAGAGGTGACATCTGTCTGGCATACAAGGCGATCTCGGACCTCGCCTTGATGGATCTGCTACATATCTGCAAGTCAGGCTCCACTTGAGTAACCCACACACGCAGTCTCAACCTGGTCTGTGACATCAATAGGACTTGCTGGCGGAACAGATTTGTGTCCCAGAGACTCCCCCATCTATGGAATAAACTCCATCTCCACATCAAGCAGAATACCTCTTTACCCCTTTTTAAGTGCAATCTGGATAACTGGATGGGAAATAGAAAATACATCCCTGGGATTCCACTTGTGTACCTGCTGGACAGGGGCATCAGTGTATTGATTTGTCTTTGCATGGGCTCAACTCTTGGCTAGACTTATATGGGTCTCAGTGCCAATAGCCTAGTAACTTCCTATGATCCTATGACATTGTATTCAGTGATCAGCTGAATAAGACAGAAATAAAGTGATACTGTAACTTTTTTGGACTTTGATGAGATACTGAAAATGGTTCATATCCAAGTCTCAGCCAGGAATTAAAATTTATATTTACCCAAGTACAAGCCAAGTGATGTTATTTATAGTATGGATACACTACAATATTCTTCTCTCTCAAAACACTGCATTACTTTTATATGTAAATAATGGCCCAATTTTTTGTTTTGCACCCTATATCAAAAATGTAGCATAATTTATTAGACATGTATCTCCTCCAGCAGATGTGAGACAATCTATAACACTCATTGTATTTTGAAAGTTTTCATGATGTTCTAGTTAAGCAGTATTAATCTCATATTTTATATTCTAAAGCGCAGTTTATTTCTTCCCCTTCTCTTCCTCTTATTTAGTGTTTCCCAGCTTGATTCATCAATAAGTCATTTTCATTTCTTCAAACTGTGTATATATTAGTTACTCCCTTTCAACTAATCCAATGTACATTACCTACTGGAACTTGAATCTTCTCATGCTATTCCTGTTAAAAGTATTAATGATTAGAGCAGAATTCATAAAGCTTTGACAAATTTCAATAAGTCAAAATGTTAGGTGCTTTCACAGCTATTGTAAATTTGTGTCTGCAACTAACAGCTTCTCACGTCCCTCAGAGGAGCTAGGTCTTTCGACTGTGCTTAACATTTCATGCCTTCCATGCCAGTGACATAGGAGACTGGTGCCATGTGGACAGAAACACCATGCAACAAATAGTGGGCATGTCAGCCTCAGCTGCAGCCCTATGGGAGTCATGGAATCTCCTTACATATATTAGCTGTAGGAACCTTTCAGTAACCCACTGATGTCATAAATGGGGTATCTCAGACTGCATTGAGAATGCTCCACCAGTTTCTCAATGCCATGCTTTTGCATGTGAGGAACATAAGTGATTCTCATTTACCCAAGAAGAGAGAGCAGACACTATACAGGACTTCTGTGGTACAACTTGCTTCCTTGAAGTACTGTACACACATTGAAATAACTGGGAAGGCGGCACACTTCTTCAACTGTCAATTGGTCTGTAATGCATCTAGAATCAAGCCACAAGGCAGTTTCCACAGCTCCCAAATACAGCTGATATGTGATCTATTTCAATGATTTGCAAAGCGTGACTTCCCCACAGAGGCATATTGTGGATGATGCTGGATATGTCCTGGAGCCCTTCATGGCACCACATAGAAATCCTCATAACCAAACTGACCATTGTTACAATCATGCCCTCACACAAGCCAGAAACATCACAGAATGTGTGTTTGGGCAGCTGAAGTCATGGTTCCACTGTCACATGTGCAAAAATACTTACTATGTGTGTTGTGTTACATAATATTATAATTAGGAAGCAGTTATAGCAGGCTGGCCTCAAGCAGGCTTCATGGTATTCAGCACCACAGACAGCAGCAGCTGAAACAGATAAGGAATCAGATGGGAAGCCAGCAGCATAGATTACCATGCTAAACAGAGGTGGGCACAATATGCTGTGACAGTATAAAAGAGCCGTCGGATTGAAAATAGTATTATAACATAACTATACAAGAGCTAAGCAGATAGATAACAGTCAAATTGCTGCATACAAAAATAGCAGGCTCTGTTTACTCATGCCCTGGCTGGCCATACCATGCATCAGATATCAGATACAGGGGTCCAAAGGAAAAATGAAGAATGGGCAGTGCACAGTTTTCATCATTTGCAAATGATGAAGAGAGTACAGGAGTGAATATCTTTCTTAGGGAATTGTTTGAGTGGGAGTGCTGAGGTGTATATAAAGAAAAATTGATTATAGTGGTAGTGTCAGAACTGGTATAATGGGCTTAATGTTGGGGAGGGCATGATCAGTGGAACTGTGGGAGCTGCGATAGTGTGTGTGTGTGTGTGTGTGTGTGTGTGTGTGTGTGTGTGTGTGTGTGTGTGTGTGTGTGTGTGTGTGTGCGCACGCACGTGTCTGTAAGGACACAGCCTCAGCACATGGTGTAGCAGCATGCCATGGTCTATTGGACAGATGCAGAGCATGCTGGCCAGGGGGTACAGCTTTCTGTGCATGCCTTCACCCATGAGAACCAGCTCTGATAGGATAGGAGATGCTCTGGCTGCACCATGTCCTTGGCTAGGTGTCTGTGTGCTACCTGACCATGGCTGACATCTGCTGGGGGATGTGCCATTATAATTGCAATCACAACCACTAGGATGGCCTTTCCTTGGTGTTGGCACATCAATGACTAATGTTGCCATAGAAGTGTGCTGGCAATGCAGGAGTGAGGACTCTTCCACAGCCAGTTTGGCTTGCATCCAAGGGTGTAACAAATGACCAGTCATATACCTGCTGTTCTGAAAGAAGTGCCTGTTAGTACATTGACAGGTAGCATTTAAAAAGTAGAAATAAATAACATTTATACTGCAAGACAACATCTGTTAGCATTGGCAGTCCTTACTGAAATTTGTATGACTGGGCAATATTAGGATTTTTACATCTGCATTCCTTCCCCTGCACACCTATTTAGATGTATTTTTGCTGTAATATCATTCCAAAGGCAGGGGTCAAACTTATATAGATGTATTTTTGTTCTTGCTAGCATGTGTTCCATTCTTCTGAAATGTTTTTTTTTTTTTTATCAAATGTATTTATTGAAGTAAGAAAATGATAATTTTAACAACAATGTGAACATCATGGATACAATTTTCAAACATAAAATGAAATGTGATTTTCAGTCTCTTTTGCTATGAGTGCTTCAGTGGCACGACTCCCTACTATCCTTGTCTACAGAACATCAGTGACATGGGTAGGAATTTGAATCCAGTGAGGTGTATTTTTGTTGTCTTGCTATCATGTGCGCTGTTCCCCAGAAATATTTTTCTCAGTTATCTTTTTCTGTGTGTGCTTCCATGGCATACTGTACTAATCCCTCTTCTAAACAATATTAGTGGCATAGACAGGGGTTCAGTTCCCTTCATGTGCACTTCAATTTTCTTGCTATCATATGTTTATTTCCCCTCAAAGTAAGCATTCATATAATCAATGTGTTAATTATATGGGGAAATCTGGCACTTTCTAACCTAATTTGTTTTTGGATTCATCTGCCAAGTTGTGAGATAGGGACTTCTACTCTACCTCCATTCTGTTAGTTCCATTTTTTTCCCACCCTGTGTTGTATCCTCTACTTGTCGACACATAACAGACATGCTAAGCATGTGCAAATAATTCAAAATCATCTTTTTTTGGTTATACCTTCAGTGACAGCTGGCAAAGAGCAACTTATATGGGCGTATATGACCACAGAAAAATAAGACCAAGTCTTATGGCAACAATTACAAAACATCCTAGGATTGTGATAATTAGACATGCAATTGAACTAAGCCTTGCTGTGCATATCAGTTTTAAATAAAGTACAGCTACTGCTGTTATTTGGACTCCTTCAATGTTTCAGTGTAATCATGGAGTTCTTCTTACAGTACCAATGCATTGGATGGGGGTCTCACATCCACTGTTGCTTGTTTTCCAGTTGTTCAATTTGCAGTCTGCACATGTGTTATATTTCCATGATCAGTGTGTTTTATGTCACCTTCCACTCTTACTGCTGTAGTTCTTCCCCTTGATAATGCACTACTAAAGAAGCATTCATAGGGGATGCCATGGATTAAGCTCCCCCTGAAGCCTGTCTGACTTTTCTTGCCATCAGTCTACATATGGGCTGCTTTCCCCCTGGTATGTGTGTTTTGTGACCCCTTTCACTCAGATTCCTGCAGTGGCTCACCTTGCCAGTGAACTGTGAATATACTGCCATGTGAACTGACCTGAATTTATGGATTGACTCCCCCTCAGGGTGCCATGTATTCCTTCTTAATGATACTAACAACAGTATAGTACAGACCCACTGCTCACACTCTGATATTGTCAGAACTAGTGAAAGTTGGTAAATCATATTAATTTATTATATCAAATCACTTCTGACTAGGTTCAACATCCTCCTGCATTCATGTATTGTCATAGCACCATCTCCATTCTGCTTTTCTGATGATTGTTTTGTTCCATGACTCCCTTTGCATTTTATGCTGTCCATTCTATACATTCTTTTGCTGTAGTATAACCCCTTCTCCACCTTCAGTCATCAGGGGTCCTTTCCCTTCCATTGCACATTTATCTTTCTATATAGTTGCTGTGGTGGATTACACCAACATTCTACACCTGTACATGTGTACTTGCATTAACTGCTAGGGGGTGCTCAGGCACTGTTAATGTTTATTGCTGCTTGTACTTCAATGTGGACATGGGTGGTTTACCATGATCTAAAAGTGGGTCTGTGCTGTGGCCTCAATGAGAAGCTGCTTATAGTGCACACTGGCCTGGTCACTTGCATAGGTAATAAGTCTATGAGCTTGTAGCGAATGTAATGTAAAGAGTGTTAACTTGGCCATGATCATGGACATTATACTTATGAATACCCAGGATAGTTATATTCCAAAATACACCTTTTTTTCTTTTTCTCTTCATCTTTTCTTCTCTTCTCCTGTTGATTTGTAATTACATTCTCCCACTTTATTCATCTCTAAGAGTCACTTTCATTTTGTAAATGTTCATATCTGTTATCACTCTCCATGTCCCAACCTCCATACTTTAGATTCAGTACTTGTATTCATTTTTCTTTTGTTTCCACAATGAACATTTCTTCCTCTACACATTTACAATCCTGGTCTCCTTGTCTCATAACAAGTCTTGGTGGTCTTTTATTTTCTTTATAGCATTATGTACCAAAAGGCCCTTCCTCCCTTCGCCAAATTGCAAATTTTTCTTATTTGTTTGTGCAGCATACTATATCTCAGTCTTAACAAATAACATTATCGTATATCTTCTGAAAATATCTGGTTTCCTTACATGGTAGGAAGAATAGCAAACAGGCATAAAGAACCCCCATAATTTATGTGGAAGGTACCTCATCAGAAGGTATGAAGGTAACTAGTAGAGTCCCCCAACATTTAATTCTCAGGGTTCAAAACTGAGAACTAGTACCTCTTCTTAACTAAGTATGCAGATGAATGTACACTGGATGCTATTGTCAATACACCCACACACACACACACACACAATGCCTGTACCCTTCAGAAAAACTTTCCTTAATTAACACCTGGCATGTTGAAAATGGACTCAAATGAAATAAGAGAAAGTGTAATACCATTTTATTTGGTAAACAACACCTACCCTTAGAATTCAGTATAGATTATTAAACAAAACTGAAGTCAGGGACTTGGGTACCTGGGTTTACAGTTCCCTCTCCTTTGATCATGATGTGATAATAATAGTTAGAAAATCCTTCTACTTTGCACAATCAATAGCCAAGGTTTAAACCTTTCCATGTTCCTGATTAGAACAACTATAGAGTATGAAGCCCATGTCAGGAAGTAATTCATCCAACATATCAAAACAACTAGAGAAGCCTGCTCCTGAGGTTTAAAGCTTAAAAACACTGTGCTACCAAGGAAGGTTATAAGCTCTCTTCTTTCATTCAGCATTTTATAGACTCCTGAAGGGTGATTTGTGCCTCACCTGCTGCACCAATAGAGACACTGGTGTCGTCGATCTCCTGTATCTCCACAAATCTAGTAGCTTGGCAAACACCAGTACTAGATTCCTAAAGCTTTACCTGAAGATAAATAGAACAGAGTAGAAAGATAGATTTATTATACAACATTCTCTGAATGGTTAAGCAGTGCAATATGTTATCATCTATCATAAAGAACTAGGACGACTGGATGGGCACCCTCAAATTTACCATGGGACTAGCTGGTGTAGCCATCCTTGAGAAAGTGGATACAGCCAGAGTGTGGGTATTGACGAGGCATCAACAGTCATGAGACTAAATTGCCTTGAAGTTTCTATGAATCCTATACTTAAAGTACTCCTTTAGCTGTATGCTCTTGTGTATTGTGTCAGCATTTATTATACACAGGCAAATTACAGTTACAAGTTACTTTGTTCATTCCTCAAGTAATTCATCTTCCAGTCCTGGTCTTCCATATTATTAAATTGATTTACCTTTCCAAGGATTCTGTCATTCAGGTAATACAAACTTTTCAGAAGGAATGATGTTCTTTACAGAAAATCTGCATATCCACTTCCTGGTCTAATAGAAATTGTGGATTATAATGGTTTGTCAGGGATCTGTGTTGCATTGTGCTCTCTCAAACTGAATATAATATTGAAAACTGGGAAAACAAAAGGGTTTACGCTATTCCATCAGATATACTGATACCTAGTATGTAATTGCTGGCCAAGAGTTATCTACCATATCTTAGGATTCTGAAATCTCACCAAATTTGATTAGATGTTGACAGACAAGATTTTTTCCACTTCCACCACTGTACCCATTTGGCTTTCTGTAGCATCCAGTCCTGCTCCTCCTATACTGTGTTCTTTGAGTTCTGTTGCAGAGTGATCAGATATTCAGCATCCCCTAGAGCAGAGAAGAAAATTGTACAAGTAAACAAAAAGTGTGACTGTCAGCAATTTAAGTTTAATTAATTAATTTATTTATTGCTAGAGCAAATCGCATAGAAACTATTATTGTATTTATGTAGCACATCTTTAAGAGCACAGACTACTCCCATCTGTTGATGAGATTTGTTAGTCACATTTATGTAGGCATCTGAGGTGTGAATACCAGGTAACATGACACTGAGAGAAGTGCTTGAGCATGGAAGGAGTTCTTAAAGCTAAACATTTCTTTCTTTTCACAAACTTGCTAGTTTGCAGTTACTGTTTGTAGATGATGAAATGTAATAAAACATAAAAATCTGTTCAATAGATGACAAAATGAAATCATATAGAGTGTATTTGTACTCTGTCCTGACATTGTGAATGGTAGCAGCAATTCAGAGTAGTCTCATTCAAAGTGAATAAAAAGAATGGCATTGTGAAATACTATGGAAACATGGTGCATGTTGGGAAGAAGCCTCAAAAGAGAAACAAAACCATATAATTATAGTAATCTCTGTCAGAGCAGTGGGATAAAGCATATTAGAAACCCTTACTGACTGCTAAAAGTAGTCCATATTCTTTACTATAAGGTTACTACAACTTGGAAGATCAAGATATGATCAAAACATTTTTGTTGTTTTATTTTTCTAATTATTGACTACACAAATCTGTGTCACTCACATGCAGGGTTTGTAATTATTATGCAGACCAAAATATTTAAGAAACACAAGTAGCGCTGTCACACAGCTTAAATGTGAAACCGGTCTTTGATAGCACTTGTCATTCAGGCATGCAGTTAATAGCCGGTTTACATTTACTTGAAGTTGTTTTCTTCAGCCACTGTTCTGCAAAATGGAGGAATAATAAATCTAAACAGCCCATGGGATGTGCAGTAACAAATCAAGCATACAACCTCTCATCAGGAAAATGATAATAGTTCTGTTAATTAATGTTATTAAATATACAATTACTGAATAAAAATATGTCTTAAAATGTCTACGACTTCAGTGGTACTTGCCTTACATTTTATTTATTAATATTTTTTTGCTGTGTGTATGGAGTGGAGGTAAGAGGGGAAGTAGCCCCTCCTATCGGATGCAGGTATTGATAATAGTAATCAAACCAATAGAAATGGGAAGAAGTATTTCCTCAGTACGTCTGTTAAATAATGCTTGAAAACGCACTATTGCTAAGGAAAATATATCTGTGTTTGTGACATGACACCACACGCATTATTCATCAATAAAATGGTGAATTTACATGGCTGTAAATCAGAGTTATTCCAGGGCACGCCTACACCTGTGAAAAAATGGTGTAGGGTGTTTAAAGTAAATTACACCCAAAATGTTACTGAATTTGGTGAGTTACAAACTATAATCCTATTCATTCTGCAACACACTATGACACACGCGTGCTATAGGGAATCAGCAGTAAGAAGTACCCTATCTGCATCAAGGCTGATTTCATATTTATCATCCATTTTTGTAATAGCATTACCGCAAAGCCACAGTTTTGCCTGAAATTCTGTTTATTGTGTTTTCCAATGAAGCCAAGAAAGAATATCCAGCATTTCATAATGGTATGAATTCTCACTGGTCAGAAAGAATAGAAAGGTCTGCGCTTACAGACATCCAGCCATACTGTGAAGAGTGTGTATGTGTGTGTGTGTGTGTGTGTGTGTGTGTGTGTGTGTGTGTGTGTGTGTGTGTGTGTGTGTGTGTGTGTATGAGTGGTCCAAATTTAGAGATGATAAGTCAGGAGTCCGAATGGAGAGATAAGTCAGGGGGTCCAAAAGGAGAGATGATAAGTCAGAGGGGTCTGAATGAAGAGATGATAAGCCAGCAAACAAAGGTCAGTTATATTATTGGAAATGAATTCTTCCTCAAGTCTTGGTGAGTACCTTCATGAGGTGGACCCTGTTTTTCACAAAATCTCACCAAGACAACACTGACATATAGACTGTGTTTTATATAGCATATATCATGGAAATAAGTAGGTTTAAAAATAAAAAGATAGCTGGGCACACAAGACCCAGGAAAAAAAAGTGCCCAATCCAGGTAGGTGCACTAGTGCCAGGGCTGAGAAAAATGGCAGTATCAAATCCTCAGGACATGGAAACATTCCTGTAATGGGGATAGGCCAGGTCCATGGAGAGGATTTTCCCTCTGTTGTAGAAGGAAGCAACAGTCCACAAAAATCACAAAAAGTGATAGTCCAAAAAAGAGACATAAAGATGATAGAGTGGACTATTGAGAATAAGAAAGAAATTATGTATTGCTACTATTATGAAAGAAGAAATAACCAAAAAACAAAAAACTACTTTTAATTGTGAGTCTAAAGCTGTTGTGTACGCAGCATGCTGTCAAGTTTGTCCCTCATTTTATATAGGGAAGATCGAGCGGAAACTAAGACAGAGAATATACGAGCATTATTATGCAGTTAGTAAAGGGGATGTCAACAATGCTCTTGCAAGACATATTTTGCAATTTCCAACCCATGAGTTTTTATTTTTAGTTGTACATCAGACATCTTTAGACCCGAGAGGGGGGCCTTGACAACTTTTATTAGAACAGAATGAGTTGTATTGGCAAATTAAAACGGCTGCATATATTTTCCCCGGTCTAAATGATTATGTTTCCATTAAAAGTGTTTTAAAATTGAAAGCATTAAATAGATAAATTATCAATTTCATATATAAGGTTACTAACATAATAAAATATATATATGGTGTTTCAATTATGGTATGCACTATTAACTAGTTTTTGTTTATACATTAGTTTTTATTTATATATCAATTTTTATCTATATAGTATTTCAATAATGTTTAGATAGTTGTTCCTGACCAGCATGTAGTTATTATATTTATTTTAATTTATTTTAATTGACTATATAAATTTATATGATATAATTTTTACATTCATATTTATATAATATATGTATAAAACATAAATATAGGTTCTTGTATTTTTCAAGATACCATTTATCATTTAGCTATTAATTTATTTTTGTGTGCCACTTCTAGTAAGGTTATTAAATGTAATATTGACCATTGTACACTTTTTTTAAGTATTTCCTAGTAGCATTTATCATGTTATTCATTTTGAGATATATTTTTAAAAAAAACTTTTGTGAGTTTAGTATGGTTTATAGCATCGTAATATTGTGTGTTCATCAAGAGAAGATTTTTTGTGATCATTTATTTAAACAATGTATTTGAACTTATTCATTGGTTAATTGATTGATTCATAGGGTAATTTAACAACTAATTGAGTAACAGGAGTATATATATATATGTATTTGTTAGACGTTGTTCTTGGTCTGAAGAAGGTGGATTATTTGTACCACCGAAAGCGCTTACCAAATAAACGGATTTGTTGCAGTAGCAATACGTGTATTGTATTAGCTTTTTCTAGCTTTCTCCTACCACTCCACTTGCTTCTTTTATATTATGAAAGAAGCCCAGAATTTCCAGGCAGAAGATACACAAAAAGGTTAAAAGAGAAACCAGAGGAAATAAAAATACTTCCACCAGAAAAACTGTCAGAAGCTTCAAAAAAATGTGTTCTTTAATACAGCAGACTTAAAACATTATATAGACCAAGAAATCTTGGGCTGTTTGGAAAAAGAAGTGACTGAGGAAATGTAAAAATATAAAGAACAAAATCTATAAACTTTTGAAAGTTATAAAAAAGAAATACAGACATGGGAAAAAAGAGAGATCTGATATGGTGCAATATGGTGTAATATTTATGCAAAGAAGAAAGCTAAGTTAATCAACACAAACAGGGAACCACAGAGATATTCAAAGAGAAATTCAGGCAAAGGCATCTCGATATAGAAAATTTTACAATAAAAAATAAGATCACAAGGAGGGAACATGGAACAGAAGCTTAGTAAAGTAGAAGTTAAAATAGAAGACGAAGTTAAGGAATACTTGTGAAGAGAAGAATTTAGTGCAGAAAGTCTAACACGGGTTATATCACAGCATGATGGAACGAGTCCCCAATGCAAGGAGAACAGGAGGAGCAGGAGACATCTGAAGAAGAAATATGGTCATGGAAAAGAAAAAAAAATTAATACGGCACAGTATTTATGCAAAGGAGAAAGCAAAACGAATCAGTACAAAAAGAGCAACACCAAAACTATTTGAACAGAAATACAGGCAAAGGCATCTGCACATGAAAAAAATTGCAATACAAAATATAAGAAAACAAAGAGGAAAAATATCTCACATTTGTGAATAAAAGAGTGCTTAAAAATTTATAAGATACACCCTACACTGATCAATTACATTAAAGTGACCATGAAATAGTGGCAAACCACTTTAAGCCATGATAAAGGGCAAATTATTATTCCAGGGATAAGTACTCAAAGGGGGATATTCCAGGGTGAGTCTGTCACTGCTGCTATTTTGGCTTGCTCTTAACCTATTAAGTTGTCTGCTTGACAGATTAGGTCATGGCTACAATTTGGCTCCCAGAAAACAACAAAATGTAATGTCTTCTCATTTTCTTTTTGTAGATGATAGTTCATCAGATGAGGTACTGAAAGCACAACTGCAAGTGGTCAAACCTTATGCAGATGATATAAGAATGTCATTTGGTCTTGATAAATGTCCAAATGCAGCCTTTAAAGCAGGAAAGCTACATCACTAAGAAAACATCAGTTTGGGAAAGGAATGTGATATAAAAGAGGTTGAGCAAGAAAGAGTGTATAACTATTTGGGAATTGATGAAGGATCAACAAAAAAATAGGACAAATGTGAATACAACTTTTTAAACAATATTTCAGAACATTTAAATTAATACTGAAGGCAGCTTTGACATCTAGGAACAAAGTCCAAGCTATAAACTAATTTGCTTTTCCTGTCCTAACTTACAGTTTTGGAGTGATTGATTGCCCCCAAAAGGTGTTGGATAGGTTGGACAGGCAAACAAGAAGGATGCTTCATGCTCATCAAATGCTTTAGAAAAATCAGTGCATACTACGATTGTATATTCCCCTTTCTGTAGGAGGTGTGGGCCCCCTGTATATTGTATACATGTATAGATCTTCAATTGTGGGGCTGCATACATCTTTTTTGAACTCACAAGGCCCAAATGTAGTGAAAGTTTTGAAACATGAGGAGAATAAGTCTAAAATTATTACCCTGCTTAGTTTTGTAGAAGCATATCAGTGTCAAGCAGGAATGAAAATCAAACCAGAAGTAGATAAAAATCAGGCAGCAACTGAATGTGCCAAAAAAACAAAAGAAGACAAGAAATTTGAAAAAATGCATAAATATTGCAAGTGTAGAAAACTCTTGGAACAACCTCATGTTGAACAGGATTGAACACAGGAATGGTTAAGGAGAAGTGAATTTAAACCAAAAGGCGAAAGGTTAATATTGATGGCCCAAGATAGAGGACTTCGTACACGTTGGGTTACAAAGTCCATTGAACATGTGGGAGAAACAGACAAATTAAGGTTTTATAAAACAGAATTGGAAACAGACACACATCTTGTTGCTGGTTGTGATATACTAATGGCAGAAGGACTGTATACTGAAAGGCATAATAACATTAGAATATTGTAGTAGCTAAAAAACACTGGAAACATGAGCCACAAAGCATCATAGAAAATCATGAAGTTTATACACATGGGATCATCTATTACCAACAGTTCAAAAAATAGATGCAAGAAAACCAGATATAGTAGTCCATGAAAAGAAGACAAATGTAGCATTGATCATTGAAACTGTTGCACTCTGTGACTACAGTGCCTTATGTATAGAGAGACACAAAGTCATAAAATACCAGGATTTGCAGGCAGAAACTAGGGCAGTGCGGGAGAAAGATATCCAGACAAATTCAGTGGTGGTAGAAGCAATGGGTCTTATAAAAAGAATTTAAAATCATACTTAAATATGTTACAGATACATGTAACTCTACTAATTGCAGAAGGAGTCATCACTTGGATCACCGCGGGTGCTATGAAGAGCACTTCTGGATAACATCAAAGACTGAAGCAATACTAATTTCATTAACTTTAATCATACTTTGATTTAGGAATGGCTTATTCCCATCATGGTATTAGAAAACCAAAAGACTTTGAGAAATTAAAACAAATGAAGAGACTAGCAGAAATAAAGGTGCTGCTTACTCGCATTAATTAGCTGTACATGTGTGCATATTATGAGGCATTTCATTTTCTTGGAATCTAGTTAGGAATGTATGTCTGTATAATACATTCTTCTTGAAGCTTACTTGAATAGTAACTTCTGTTCTGGAGAAGACCTAGAAAAATCCAAACAATAGGATATAATTCTGCCTGCATTACATACAGAACAAGTGTAACATTATTTCTTCCTAAATTTTGCTGAAGTAATGTGATAAAAGATATAAACTTCATCTTTTAGAATACTCTCTGAATCAAGCTGATTATATAGATGACTTTTTCCTTCAGGTCAGTGTCTATAACACTTCAACCTGTTTCCATGGGAATAGCAGCAACAGTACAAAAAGTACATTATGAGCTTGAGAAAGAACTCAACAATGTTAGACTTTTCAAAATTGTTGATTCATTTTATCCAGTAGATGGCCTAACCAAGTAATGCCAATGATGTTTACAAAAATAATAGGTAACACCAAGTAGACTGACACTTTATGTTGCATTTAGTTAAATACTCCTGTATATGTCAACTGTTCTTTCTTCTTTCTTTCTGCATGATGAAAGGCATCTGTCAAGTTTTATTGAAATAAAGCAGATCTTTTTGACTTCTTAACATTCCACTATAATTCTGCAGATTACTCAGAGAACTGTAAGTTAGTACCATCATTCCCTAAAATTATTAAAAAAAACATCTTTCGTGAAAATATCAGTACTATTTATAGTTCTTTGAGGTATTTTGGTAGGAATGTCTGTACCAACCTCACATGAATAATATTAATATGACAATTCGTATTCTGTAGCATCAGTGTACTATGTCAGGGGATAACCCATGAGATATTATTACTCCGGATCTCAGTTGCTAAGCAACAGAGAGAAACTTTGTTAAAATAATAAGGATAGAATCTGTTTTTTTTTCTCAAAAAGTATTTGCAATAGACTAAGTTACTTTAGTGCATAGTCGGCAAAGGTCTGTGTTTTTTATAGATATATATATATATATATATATATATATATATATATATATATATATATATATGTATATATATATCAAGCTATGGATTCTCAAGGGTGTCAAATAAACAAAAAAAGTCTTTAAGATGCAACACTAGATATCTGTTAAGTTTTACTGTGACTTAATACACTCATATCATAGACAATCAGAAATATTGCATGTACACATAGCCGGCTTTAGGCATAGGCCAACTAGGCAGTCGCCTAGGGCGCCACTCTAGTAGGGGCACTTCTCCAGTATTTATTTGGTGTAGGTAGGCCAGGATGGTGGCACCAGGTGATGTGGTGGAGGGTGCCGTGGAGCCCTTTTGCCTAGGGCACCAGTTGACCTAAGGCCGCTCCTCCAGAAACATGGGGGGGGGGGTCAAAGGAAGAGAACACTGCAAGTGACTAAAAGAGAATTAATTTATTTTTTTTTTTGATTGGGCAAAAATCATTATGAAAGAATACGCTCTTTCCAGTTGTGACCAGGAATACTACTCGGGTTACTTGACTTTTTTCAGATGTGCACAACGTGCTAGTGAGGGGAATCAAACTCAGAACTATGTGATGCACATCGTTAACAACTCATAATGTTAGTCATGCATTCTGTACTACCTAATATCTTTCAACCACAATCTAGTCTCCAGATCTACCCCAGTTCCAGACTGACTTTCATCATTAGCTTAGATACCTGCATTCAGACACTGTTTTGACTCTGCCCCGTCTTTACATTAACTTGTTAATTACTGAACTGTGCTTCTGTTTTCTTAATGGATATTTCTTTCCTTTCCTTTTCAGACTAAAAAGTACATAGCTCAAGTTCAACTTTTTAAGAATGTCCAAGGATCTTCGATCTGGTTATGTGAACTTGCTCTGAGTTTCAAGGTGTGTAGTCGCAGAGTTCAGTTAGCAGATGCAGTCTGAAAGGAGCACTGTATTTTAAGGGCATTGCTCTATACCCATAAAGGTTGATGATCATATTCCTTCACATGTAATAATCACACATTTGCACATGTAATTGGTACCTGGGTGAGAACTTTGGTTACTTGAAACATTTCACTATGCAGAGTTATGTCACACCAGCTGTTTTTAATACATCCTAAGTTCTGTATCATTGTAGCTGGTAACAACCAGCTGTCATAGACACAAACAGATGAACAACTAAATGAAATCTGTGGGAATTAGTAGCTCTTTACTTTGTAATACTGAAAAAAATGTAATTTTATTTTTCTTTTGTTTGTTTTAATGGATTGTTGTGATGCTGTCTTCCCATCTTTTAGCCAATCTCTTGTCTGCTTCTTTGAAGCAGTGCATTGCAAACTGAACTACAAAGCAACATCACAATTTGTATCTCATCTGGTTAGCTTGTATTGTTTGAGAATAACTGCACACATCAAACTGTTTCACTTTCAGAACGTCATTATTAACTTAAAATATGACAACAATGCTTGACATTTAATAAATGCAGTAGGGTGCATAATTAGCAATAAATGAAATCTGGATAATGATGCATCACAGGTATAAAGAGTCCTCAGATGTGCACCATACGTCTCTTGACTCTTAAAAAAGGATGGCATTATGTTTCAGTAACATAAATGCCAATCTAACTAAATTATAAGAGAAGGATATATTGTACAGGGTAGAAGAAATGTGCTAAGAATGAGTATAAAATACATTTTCTACTAGGATAGACAGAATATCCAGCTTCAAGGAAGACAAAATATTGTGCATAAGTTGTCATTATATTTTTCTGGTTCAGAGATTCAACAAATCATACATCAAAAATATTGACTTTTACAAAAGTAGTAAATGCTTCCATTCCTATCTGTCTCTCTTTCTGCAACTAGATGCAAGTAAATATACATATTACAATTGTGCCAGTTGAACAAAACATTTGTTATTTATATGGCAAGAGATCCAAAAAAAGCCATACGTTCTGTATTAGAAGGCTAAACTATGTAGAGCAGACCTGCTGGAGGCTGAGGGTTACAACATGCACATCAAAGAAATGAACATGCAGTGCAGGTGACAAACAGAGCTCACAGCTATATGGCTGTTTTGTATAATTTTCAGGTTCAAGATATTTCTAGTAGGCATGCATCAACCCCTTACTTCATGGAAAGGTACTCCTTGGTAGCCATTTGACATATCAAGGATTTTCAGTCCATTATGGAGAAACATTTTTACTTGTTTTGCATGGCAGTATTGTCACCACACCCCTGCACAGCAAGCTGTTTGTGCACATGATGTAAAGCAAGTGACAGGATTGTATAAGGGTGCTATTCATACTTACAACCTTAAGTGTGTGTGTGTGTGTGTGTGTGTGTGTGTGTGTGTGTGTGTGTGTGTGTGTGTGTGTGTGTGTGTTTGGCTGTATAACTGCACACGTGTGCCTATGTGAATGTGCAAGTGTGTGTTCATGTGTGTGCATGTTTAAGCATGTGTGTGTGTGTGTGTGTGTGTGTGTGTGTGTGTGTGTGTGTGTGTGTGTGTGTGTGTGTGTGTGTGTGTGTGTGTGTGTGTGTGTGTGTGTGTGTGTGTGTGTGTGTGTGTGTGTGTGTGTGTGTGTGTGTGTATGTGTGTGTTTGGGTGTATAACTGTACTTGTGTGCCTGAGTGTATGTTTGTCTGTGTGTGCACACCTTTATCTGTGTGTGTGTGTGTGTGTGTGTGTGTGTGTGTGTGTGTGTGTCTGTGCGCATGTGGATTTACAAGTGTGTGTGTGTGTGTGTGTGTGTGTGTGTGTGGTGTGGACCTTATTGCTAGTGCTTTATAATAAGCAGCAGATAGGATGAGGGTGAGTAGCACATGTTTAACCATGATGAAATTGGTTTGATAATGCCTGTCACCACCTGCATTACATTAATCATTTGACCCAGGTACCATCAGGATAGATGTTGCAAGATATATCTGTAAAAGAGGCTTCAGTGGAGAACAGCTCATACCTCATTCTAACTTGTTAAATTGCTAGGGACATTTGATAAAACTGCAACAGGAGGAATCTGAATATCAGTTTTAATGTTACCTTCTCATTGCAGGCAATGGTACAATTTACACTATGATTTCTAATCTCTGATGATCCTCTGTATTTAGAAATGAAAGTGCCATGATTGTCCTTATATGACAAGCCCATTTGTTTGAATGACTTCATGAGTCACAGCCATGTATTTTTGTCCTTAGCAGTCATTATTGTTATTTTAATGAAAAAGAGACTACTGACTTGTAACAATGAATCCAAAGCCACTGTAAACTCATAGCATATATGATGCATAATGTCTAGATAACTGGAATGCTTGTATTGTTTTGATGAACATCTGAAGTCAAGAACAGTTTAAGATCAGTTAGAAAATGTCAATGGAATGTATCAAATACGTTATGCAGAGGATACAGTTGAGTGACTAGATAATATGAAGCAGTAAAGACATTTGGGTTTTACATGATTGTGAAATACTACTTTCTCAACCCATCTATAGGAGTCAAGACCAGATGACCTAGGATTTCTAAGTGCCTGGTATATAATAATAACTTTATTGCACACAGCCCTGAGTGCATGATTGGATTTACAGATCCCTGACATAATATAATTTACATACATTTTATATAAGACATATTTTAAAATGTCAGGTAGGATGACTGTATTTAAAGATAAAATTGTTTCTTTGACAAAACTTCCTGTTTTCTCTCTAGATGTGAGATGTGAATGCTATTGCATTTAGATATCATATGGAAGAAAATGAGACTTTTATATGTTTATGTCAAAATATTAGAAGCTGTGAAAGTTATGCACACACATTTGTAAAACGGAAAATCTGTGCTCCCATAACTTTGATAAGGTTGTAGATTTCTTTCCTAAAAATGGTATCGTAGTCATTTTTGGACATTGCTTCAAGTATTACAGCACTTGCATTGTGCGTTTCTTTAACAAAAGTTGATTTTGTAGTCAGTATACATTAGTTTTGAAATTCCTATAATAAAATCAGATTTTTGATGGAAATATTTAATCACAGTATAACATTTCAAAAGATGGAGTCCTATCGACAATATGTCATAAACCTCATGCAAAACTATTTGAAAAGTAGAAATCTAAACAGACAAAATTCATGATGTGAAATGTTGACTCATAGGTCTCACAAATATTATTAATCTGGATGTAGCTTATTACAATGTTCATTATTAAGGATTACTGGGCAGAAGTGTGAAATGTGGCATGCAAGCAATAATGCCCAACAGGGTGTGCGTTACTATATAAATGATACCTGCCCACGGGTGTTATGAGGTCTGAATGGACTGATTTTTATTAGTGGTTATAAATTAAAATGCATGAGTTTTCTATTGTATTTTAAACTAAACCTCAGTTATTTTTTGTTTTTAAAGAAGATACCATTTGTCTGGGCCTAGATCTTTTACACTACAAGATTAGACGTTGTATTGCTGCCTTATAGTGGATGTGCTTTTTTTCAGTTTGATAGTCAGGGAGTTTTGGTTTTATTCAGCACTTGCATTAACAAAGAAGACAACTATGGAATGCTCTTTAACTCAGTTAAATTGCAACTTGCACTGTAATGAGAATTTTTAAATGTTTTTTTAATGTATACAGACTAGACCTGAAGGTGTAACATTCCATTTTAGATGGAGAAATAATGTTCAAGATAATAAAGGAATAAAATGTATCCTATATACCCAATGTTAAACTGAGGGTAAAGATATTTAAAATACCAGTCAGTGGATTATTATTTCTGCATATTTTGATTACACATTAACATGCCAGTCTGCCTAATAAATGTGTACATTTTATTGACTGTGCTTTTAACAGTTTACACAGATTTTTTAGCCTACAATGATATGTATTTCTTCCAGTTTTGTAATATGCTTTATTGTTGTTTTCACTGAGTAGGCTTGTGTTTATTTTATAATCACAGTTCTTAAGAAATGCAATGTTGTCAGTTATTTTATGCTACCATTTAATCATCCCTTAAAGGGTTTTCATTCAAATGAAAGCAGGGAAAATCCATCACATTAGCAGATAACAGAGCCTATAGAATGATAGTAGAGATTTTGCCGGCACATGATGATAATGTGAAACCCAGAAGGAAAAGTAAGACTTGGGGAAGGATAAATCGGAAAAAGAGACAGGAGATATGCAATTCCACTGGCCCTTCAACAGTGATAGCAAGAAAAGATGTTCTCCAATATAACAGTTATGAGGAGGAGATGACTGCAATTTTAAAATGAGCTAATGTAAATAAGTGCATGCACAATAAGGGTCAGAGCAAAGACAATAGTTCAGCAGGAGGAAGAACAGGCATATGAAAGTAGGAACGTTATACTCATTTGTTTCTACTGCTTTGTTTTCTGCTTTGGTGATACATTAGTGCAGCATTTCGTATCTAACTGTATTCTTATTTCTGTAATGTTGTTTAATATTGTAAGGATTTATTGTTTGTTAACTTCATTCTGCAGCAGTCATTCTGAAGACTTTATTGTTTCACATTAGTGAATATGCTTTTCTGCCTTCCTCTTGTCTTCCTCAGACTTGGCATTTCCTAACTCTCTACCCCTTCTGACAAGATACCTATTTCTTCACTTTGCATGTAACTTTCATTTCTGGTACCACACTTCTTCATTTCTGAAAGAACCCAGGCTCGGTTCCATTACTGTTTTTGTGGATGTGTTTTCAGTACTGCCTGATTTACTTCCTTCATTACTATGTACATTTTTATCAGTTTATATGTTCTCATAATAGGTTTCTGTTGCCATCTTTACAGTTCACCTAATTTGTAGTTGATGCACTTTGGTTCATAGGTAGGTTCATAACTTTCAACCTAAACATACTGCACTTGAGGTCTTGCATTTCATTAGGTCATTACGTCACCAGAATCATAAATTATGGGAAAGAGTACTTTAGCAAAAGTCATATATGTTTATCCAACCATTTAAAAATAATCTGTAACAGAAAGGAAATGTATTTCAGAGGCTAGGAAATTGCAAAGAAAAATGTCCATCTCATTCCCACAGCCTGCCTAATCTTCAGCTGTCTCATTCCCATTGTGGATGCATTATGAACATGCTTTCATTGTAAGTCACAATTTAATGTTGCAGCTGTTCTGCAATGGATACATTTTCATTGTTAAAAGAAAAACAAAGCATGTCTGCTAACACAAAAATATGAAAGCATTTTTTCTACAAAATGTCTACCTTGTATCCACGTTATTTCATGCTAATTTAATTGTAGTATAAACAGAGCAATAAAAGTGAACCTCTGTACAACTGCATAGACTTCTGCCATTCTTTACTTATTTGACATACAAATTATATTCAACCTGCTCTGATTTTGTGCAAAGTAAAAAATGACAAATTGTGCAAAGAAAAAATTGATGACAAGATTTTCTTTGGCTCTTGAATAACTAAACTGTTTAAACCATAATGGATTATTTGCATACATATCAAGAAATTAGCTGGTTTTTTTTTTTTTTTGGTTAATGATATTCATTCGGGGAGGCACATTGTAACATTATTCAGTGGTATTTATGCATTCACATAATGAATATTTTGAGACCTGACTCGTTCCCTAAAAACTAAGAATACATCCAACAATCAGGTAATGAATATGTAAAATGTTTATTTGGGGACAAATTACCAATAATTGCAGAAATATGCCATTTTTAATCATTTAAGTCAGTGGCGTAACAAAACACAGATGCAATATGTTGCTGATATAAAACATTGTGCTGTGAAATTTGGATTTTGTTTGAATTTAGAATCTTCATTGAATTATATTCTTAATTTATTAATTACAGCATGAATATCCATGTAACAATTTACCTGGGTAGCATATCCCCACACACCCTGTCCAAAATAAGCCCCATCACCACCACTGCTCACTTACTCTCACTTATAAAAGCAGTGTCCCGCAACTCACTTTCATCCCCAAACTCCTTGAATCCAACACCCAACACCAGAGAGGGAACAGAAGAGGGACAAGCTTGCCCCTCTTCTCTGCCCAAGCAACCAGTCAATATAAGTAATAACCAAATCCTCAATGTCATAAAATGAGGGAGGGAGGGCAGGCAGCAAGTTCACACCTAAATCTGATCCTGTACTCAGCTACACTCACATAAAACCCCTTAAGCCCCTCCTTATGTCTGCATCACATTCTCCACAGCCCTCCTCCCTCCTAATTTAACCCTTCTTTACCTGCAACTTTACCTGACCTCCTTCCACTTTCCTGCCCCTCCCCCTCTCTAGACCTTTGGATCCCCTTTTTGATTATGTCCTCTTAACCAATAGATGCTAAAGGTGTATTTGGACAAATTTGTTTGTTGCCAAACCACATTAGTTGTGTAAAACTGTAGCACATTAAATGGCAATGTCATTGTAAAGGTCAAGACTGTAGTAAAACAATAATCTTCAGAAAAATACTGAATAAATATGGAAAGATGAATAAGTGTGTGAAAACAAAATTGAATAACCAATGTTTTAATACATTTTCAAAAAAGAGAAATAATTATTTATTGTAAATGATAATGGATATAAAAATGATTCAGGTAAAGCAATATTAATTATGCTTAAACAAATATTTCATATGTTGTTTCACTGAGGTGTTTAAAAATGCAGCTGTGAAGCTGAGAGCATACAGAAGAAAGAGTTTGGCTATATTGGGTGAAATAACAGCTGCATTTGTTACTAATAACAAAATATATGTTAGTGTTTACCTGTGTTAAAAAAGGCATGATAAGCTTCATGTGACAAATTAGTGTTAAACTGGCATCAAATTAAAATATGAGCCATAATGTGTTACATGACTCCAAATTACTGTCGCAGCTTCTTTGCATGACAAAACATTTCATAATTAATATGTGACACTGTAAAGTTCATAGGTTCATAGGTAGGTACCAGGCTATCTGCTCAAGGGCATTTATAAGCCTAGCCAGAATATGTTGGCTTTCGTCTCCCTTTTAGATTAGTTTCCTGAGCCTCTGTCCAGCAGGGCCATTGAAGTGATCCCAGGGGTAAATTTATGATTTCCCATCTACTTGTCAAGATTTCTCTTGAAGAGAGTCAGTGAGGGGCTTTTCCTAACATAGATTGGGATTCTATTCCAGAGCAAGGGAAGTCTCTGGGACAGGAATCTATCTCTCCAGCATGTTCTATTTATTATTGTGCTGAGGTTTAAATCCCTGGAGCGTGTGGCTCTAAGAGATTTGGTTTTCTTGAGGTGGAGCATGTCCATTAATTCCGGGTTA
Source organism: Protopterus annectens (assembly GCF_019279795.1). Classification (NCBI taxonomy): domain Eukaryota; kingdom Metazoa; phylum Chordata; order Ceratodontiformes; family Protopteridae; genus Protopterus; species Protopterus annectens. Next base: position 599,424,114 of record NC_056730.1, on the reverse strand, counting down.
GACATGGCCTTGTACGTCAGACATAGATCACCTCTGAGTAGGCAGTAAGCAACCGAGTAGAGCTGGAGTTTCTTTAGTCAAGCTGCATAGGGCATCTGTTTGAGGCCCACAATCCTCTTGGTGAGGTACTTCTGTGGTCTTTCCAGCTGTTGCAGATGTCGAGTAAGGTACATCCCAAATGGGGCATTGTACTCTATTATGGGCCTGATGAGCGATGAGTAGAGGGGCACAATGACCTCTCTTGATCTAGATGTGAACCCTTTCATGATTAGGTGGACTACATAGAAGGATTTTCTAACCACTTTGGTAATGTGATTATCAAAGGAGAGGTTGCTATCTACTTGGGTCCCCAGATCCCTAATTACATCTTCCGTACTTAGTGGATTACCACCTATGTGGTAGTTTGTGGGCACTTTGTTTTTCCCAAAGGGGATGACTATGCACTTTTTGGCATTTAGCTTGAGGCCATGGTTCTGAGACCCTTCTGGAGGATGCCTCTGTCAGCCGGAGAGTCGATTATGGCCCCCAGTTTGCAACCATCTGTGAACTTGGTCAGCCATAGTTCTCCCATGCTTGCCTGTCCCTCAGAGAAGTATATACTGAACAGGAGGGGTCCCAGGCCTGGGCCCTGTGGGATGCCACTTGTAACCGGTTTAGATTCAGACATGGCACCCGCAACTCTGACCATGTGAGTTCTATCCATGAGCCAGTTGGCAACCCATCTCATGACATAGGGGTTAATGCTCAAGCTGGTAAGCTTATCTATAATGCCAGAGTGGGGAATGGTGTTGGAGGCCTTTGCGAGGTCCAGATATGCTGTGTGGACTACCTTTCCCTCATCTATGGCCTTGGTAACTGTCTCAAAGAAGTCAACTAGGTTTAGGAGACAAGCTCTGCCTTTAACAAAGCTGAATTGGGTAGGGTCCAGTGTCTGGAGGTTCTCAATGAAATAAACTGCTTCTGCAAGGCTTGAACTCAGAACCCTATAGATTACAGTCACAGTAGTTAACCACTAAGCCATCATAGTAATGTAAGGTATTAAAACCACCATTTGGGCAAAAAGGGTGTTGCTCTGAAGTTCTGCAAAAGTAAAACATTGCTATTCACAGTGAAAGAAATAGTAGGCAAGTCTAAAAGGATTTAGAGATAGGAGACCATTAGTCCATTGAAAGATAGGAAATGTCATCTCTGTTTGTTAATGCAACAAAAAATTACAGTCCTACGTGTATTGCATTCCAATTACAAATTGACCAAAAATCACACTGCAAGCATTAGGACTCATCTTCTTTATTGAGTAAAAGATTTATGCCCATTCTGAGGTGTGAAATTTAACAGATCAGGCTGCAGGTCATCAAAAAAGGTTTACCCGATATTGATTCTGAAAAGCATTTCATGATTAACATATGCATAATAACAGGTATTAGCTGTTTACACCTGCCTTTCAATAAATACACACCTTAATATGAGGATTTCAATGCATTTATGCACTTGGATGGTTTACACATTATGAAAGAGATAAAGTTGACATTTCAGCAGCATACATAAACCTTTGAAAAATTGCAAGACTGTGAACTGAGACTTTAAAATATCAGAAAGTGAGTTTAGTAAATCTCAGAATGAATATGTGAAGTATGATCTAGTTAGGAATGGTATATGAAGTGTACAGAGAAGAGGAAGACAGTTCATGAGGTGCCCACCTCCCCAACCCATATATGTGTGAAACGTGAACAGGTAGTAATACGAATAGTTCAGAAAAAAGTGTGATGTTAATGCCACCATATAAACTGTTGAAAGTAATGACTTGAGAACATTTTTTTTTCTTTTTACCCAGCAATACATAAATGCCAGCTTTTACAAGTATCATTTGCTTGCAGTGCCTGAGTTTATGGCATGAGAACAATTATTCAACATTATGGCTCCATAGGTTGGAAGATCACTGCATCTGCATTAAGAATCCTTTCTTCTGCTAAGAAAGTTATATCAAATCAAGATAGATGTACTTGCTTTATTTTTTTTTTGAAACCAAGAATTTCATCACTGTCTCTGGAGTAGCAGACTCAAGTTGATGGCTGACTACAGACTTTAGTTATCTTCCATGGCAGTGACGTAATATCAGACGCAGACTATAATGTTGTACTCCTAAAGCTAGCAGACACAATGCAGACTTACTAGCAGTCATGGCAAAACTAGTGATTTCTCTAGAATTCTGTTACATGAAATATCATACAATACCACAGGAGAAATTACAGAGTATCAGGAAGCTATGTCCGAGGACAATTTTCACTGCGTTCTCACTAAAGCAGACTTATTTGCACATATAAGTAGAAATGTCATGACTGAGTTTTGTAATGGAAGACTGACCGACTACAGCAGCTACAGATGCTGATGAGAATTTGGAAATACGTTATAAATGCACTGAACTTTCACAAGAAAAGGGGCGATTTTTTTATAGTATGCATGTGTTGCATTTCCCTAAGAGGCAAGAAGGGATGTGCTAGGAGAATACAGTACAGGTCACCATTACATTGACAAAATAAGGACAAGAGCAAAGAAAGTAGCCTAGTTGTGAAAGCTAAACTAAGAGAAAGTATGTGCAGAATATGTGCCATGTCAGCTTGGGCAAAACACCTTTAGTAATTACATGGTGCAGAGATATTACAGCACCATTTATGAATAGCGTATTCACAGCGGTGATAGATGCATGTTTGAAGTACCTATTTTGCATCTTTAAAATCACATCTCAGGCTACCACTACTCATCTGAGATGGTGTTTCACTGCCATTGATTTCTGAGAATACATTTCTACTGACAATGCATTGTAGAATGTGTGTCAAGGGTTTTGCCATTTCATTATACAAAAGGGAATGGTTCATTCAACTAATGCACCACCAGGACACCGAATACAAAAATAGGCTGGATGAAAGGTTTGTACAAAATTTCAAAACAGGAATTAAGAAGATGTCAAATACTATACCGAGAAGTGAAGATGAATATAAAAATGATCGCTTTCTGTTATAAAACAAAACAGCTCTGAACTGTACTACAAGAAAGACATTTGTAGGTTCTTGCCTGCCAGTTAGTGTAGCGAATAAAGGGAATTAGTGGTTAATGTGATGCTTTTTGTAATCAGTGGTTTGATTCCCTCAGCCTCTACTTGTCTACTTTGTGAATGTAAGCAAGACATAAATAAACAGTGCGGTGGGGCAGTGGGAAAATTGGGATGCACTCCTGATTGGTTTATTGAACCTCATGTTTAACAACAGCCTATGATCCTATGAAATGCTCGTGAGCCGACAATGCCAAACTCAACCTGATGAAATAAAGTTTCAGTGGGACTGTTTGAAAGAAAACAATACTTACAAGTGTTACATCATGACAAATGTGGAAAGGACAGATAATTCAGTTAAGAAGATTTATTGTATGTTGAGATATTTCACCATGTCCAAAGTAGATTTCAGGAGCTATCATGTAGAAAAACAATTTAGTGTCATAACACATTTTAAAAAATGAAATTCTGTAATTTCTTGCATAAATTAGCCTGACCATTTAAGAATTAAAACTTCAAAGGCTAAGAACACTGCAGTGAAAAAGTTGCCTGAATAATGCTCTTTGACTGTGTTGATATGCCAAGTGTAGAAATTGATTTTGATTCCATTTATGACTTGTTTCTTAGCTCTATACAAGATAGTGTAACAAAAATAATGAGTTCATTGCAGTAATGAACCAAAAATCTGTGCCAGAACTTAAAACATGACAAAGGGTTAGGAAATAACCTCAGTGTCTGACCTATTGTCTAATGACATTAGTGACAGTGCTTCTGTCCTTTTGAATGACTAGAAGATGAAGAAGCTACCTCATGAGTGAACTATACGTGAGGTCATTAAATGTTGCTTTGCACTCTGAAATTATCAGACTAGTCAAAGCTAAATTGAGAAGAGTAATATAGCAATAACCCACCCCTGGGTGTGGGTAATGCTAGATTTACCTGCGGTTGGTGTGGTTTGGTCACGAGGGCGAAGCTCGAGTGGCCAAACAAAGACAACCGTGGGTAAATCCAGCATTACCCATGCCCAGAAGTGGGTTATTGCTATTATACAATGACATTATTTAAGAAAAAAAATAATTAATTTTCTTAAATAATGGCATTGTATAATGCCTCCTTGCTGCCCTTCCGCAGCTGTCTGGTATTCTCGCGCAGTTCTGATGTATTGCATGCGTATGCCCACGCAGTACATCAGAGCTGTGGGCAAAAGCAACAGAGAAAGCAAGATCTCCGTTGCTTTTTACAAACTGTTTCGCTATGTTAAATGGGTTTAACATAGCGAGACAGCTTTAAAAAAAGCAATGGAGAATCTTCCTTGCTTTTTTTACAGCTATCTCGCTATGTTAAACCCATTTATTTTTTTACAGCTATCTCGCTATGTTAAACCCATTTAACATAGCGAGACAGTTTTGAAAAAAGCAACGGAGAAAGCAAGATCTCCATTGCTTTTTACAAACTGTCTCGCTATGTTAAAGTTTAACATAGTGAGACAGCTTTAAAAAAAGCAACAGAGAATGTCTGTTGCTTTTTTTAAAGCTCTCTCGCTATGTTAAAGTTTAACATAGTGAGACATTGTGAAGCAACTGAGATCTTACGTTCTCTGTTGCTGTAAAAAAAAAAGAGTTATAGTAATGGAAAAAGTCTGGGCAACCGGACCTTTTTCCATTACTATAACTGTGATTTACAACGTGCACGCTGACCAATCAGTGTGCATGTTTTTGAATATTAATGGGGGGTCATTGTATAATATGAATTATGTTATAGTAGCACGGCTGTGTCTGTACCACTGCACAGTTACATAGTGCTCATAATACTGAGGCTTCAAGGTATGCTGTAGGTTTTCAAGCAAGTTTCCTTAAAGTATCACACAGATGTATTCAAGACAAGTTGTAAAACTTTTTTAGGTATCTTCTTTTGCTGTTAACCTGTTCTGTATCCTACCTTGCAAGTGCTGTCACAAACACCTCCCTCTTGGACAGTTGCAGCATGATGTGTTGGAAGCAGGAATTATCTTGAGGAATTTCTGGGAGTGAGGGGCACTTGTTTTTCACAAATAAAGCTGTTTCAAATTCCTGTGGGCATACATAGTTTATATGCAGCTTTGTATTAATCTGTGTTGTACAAATGCTTTTGTACAAATAATAATGTTTTAGTATTTAATCTGTGTAAGGTTTTCAATATATAAAAAATGAAAGAAGTGTGAGAAGCTCGACTGAGAAGACACATGAGTAACTATCTTAAGAGTACTATTTTTTAGTGCTGGGGTTAGACAGATGAAGTATATCATTTCTTTTATTTCCCAACTTTTAGTAAAATTGCTACATAAAATCTAATTCTGCATTAAAATCTCCAGCTTTGCATATTTCTAAAAACCTTGCCGGTTACAACTTAGACGAGGTCCTTATAGACCAAAATAACTTTTACAGTGATATCCCTTTATAAAATAATAGTAGGTGCTGTGGTTATATTTGTGACGATGTGTAGTGTTGTCATCTGTGCCAGGAAGAATAGGGCATTGTATGTGCAACATATGCCAGCATGGTTGGCTGTAGTTTTGTGCATGGTTTTGTGTTGTTTGACTGTCACAATGACTTGTACAGATGTTTGTGTTAAAAATGTATCAACGGTGTTATTGTAACTGATTAAATGTAAATGTTTAAACAAAGAATTCTGGAAGGGAAGAGTAGACGTTTTTGAAATTGTTCTATAGCTTTCAGATGCTATAACAAATCTTAGCAAAGCTCTGAGTGTGTATTTTACCAGAGTCAGATGATCAAATGTGATGTCTTTCCATTACCGGCACTGAGTGGATGGAACTTTCACAGGAGTTTGTTTTGTTTTGTTTTCTTTGGAACCTGATATAAAGATCTATAAGAGTTATCACAGTTCAGTTAGCTCAGTTCAGTTCAGTTCTGCTAGTTAGAAGGTAGAAGATTGTCACCTTGCCCTGTGGAAGTAAGCATCTCAACATCTTATCTTGCCTTGCTATATTATTTAAGTTAACTAGGGAACAGTTATTTTTCAGACAGTCGGGAAATACAGTGAGATTAGTTAAGTATTGTTCTTCTGCATCTATTTGAATCTGTCCAACTGTGTTATTTATTTTCTTCAGTGATTTAAACTCTGGTGTTTATTGTACTTAGATGTTCAGTATTCACACATTTTTTATTATTTATTATTAAACATTTATATACCTTTCATTGTGGCTGGTCATTTATCGATTACTTTTAAAACCTTTTAAAACCTTGTGAGTACTTGTATTTATTTTAGATAAATGGTCACATTGACCAGTCTTGTTGCTTTGGTTACACTCTATTGGTATTGATTTTAATCTGTATAACTGAATATCTTTGTAAGACCCTTAGAGTGGTTGACTGGTGGCAGTGTGGTTACCTCATAGTCTGGGCAGAAGGGGTACAGCTAGAGAATCTGTACCAGTCTTTACCAGGAGTGTGTGTGTATTTGTGAAAAGCAAATACCTAAGTGTGGGTGTGTTAGCTATGAACTAGGACACAGTGCTCCAAAGTGAGTCTTGTTTGGGATCTGGAGAGACAGAGAGTCTATTCCCAGTTCTTGAGCATGTTCCCTGTGTGCTCTTGGGGGAAACTGTTTAATGCAGAGTGTTGTATCTGAAAATACTGTGTAAATTCATTCCTGTTTTTAGTGACTGTCTCTCACCAGTGTCAGTAGTGAGGATTAAGGCTTCTTGATTACTGGCCTGGGGTAGAGAGGACATCACAATATTAATGGTGGGTATACCCTGACACCAGATTAGTGATTTCTGAATTATCATGGGACAGTACCTTCACATTTGAAAATATGTCTCATATGGTTAAGGCTATGATGCATTACTGACCTACATCTTGTACTCTGCATTTGATTGCTTGTTTTGTCACTGGCAAACCATGCAACTCTGAAAATGTCACTTAAGCTGACAGTCCTGACAGGAGGCCACTACAAATGATGCACTGAAACTGGATGCAAATTAATAAAATAAGGCAGAATATAGTCCTGTCATTCACTGATATAATGACTTTATCTTGGTAGACTGTATTCTAATGATACAGCTGTGAAGATAGCCTAATCATGAATTAACTGATTGATACCGTACATGTATGATGTGCAACTACAGTATTTCATGGAGCACAACATACTGTTAAACACTGAAAAAATATATTGACTGTTCTACTACTGCACCACAGGCAAACAATCAGTGTAAGTGAATGAGTATATCCATTCACTGACACTAACAAACTGCATGGATGAAACACGTGTAACCCTAGATACAGATATAGATATTGATATAGATATTTATCTATATGCATAGATAGATATATAGATAGATAACTATATATAGATATGTGTTTTGGATGTTATTGAAGTGCAATTTTGTCAAGTGCATGTTATTGCAATTAAAGTGATTAAATAACATGCACATCAATGGAATAGTATGTTAACATAGTGCTGACAGTGGCAAAATTGCAGAATACAAGCGTAAAGTAGCTTCAGATTTTCCTGCTATTGTATAATTTTAGAGTAAGTATATTTTAAGTAATGAGAATTTGGGGGATGAGTTCCACATCTGGAGGTGCAAGATGGCTTTCCCACCATACAAAAGTAATTTAAGCATATATATATATATATATATATATATATATATATATATATATATATATATATGGTTCTACCTCACTTCACCGACACGCCGGAACATCGACAGAGAAATCGCGAGCCCCAGAAGATCGACAGCGCAGAAGACCGACGCGACGGGACCAAGAAGATCGACAAGCAGAAGACCGACCCGACGGATGAAAGCACCGACGCCGAGGATGCCGAAATGGGAAAAGGCTGTGTAAGTATGCGGTAGTGACGGACGTTAGGGTGCGAGTAAGGTAAGTGGGGATAGGGGTGGGTTAAGTGAGTTAGGGTTAGGGAGCGGGTCAGGTAAGTGTGCGGTAGTGATTGTGTTTGGGTTAGGGGCGGGATAAGTGAGTTAGGGTTAGGGAGCGGGTCAGGTAAGTGTGCGGTAGTGATTGTGTTTGGGTTAGGGGCGGGATAAGTGAGTTAGGGTTAGGGAGCGGGTCAGGTAAGTGTGCGGTAGTGACGGACCTTAGGGTTAGGGTTTGGGTCAGGGTTGTAGGTAGTTGTGTATGTGTGGTTTAGTGTGGGTTTGTAGGGATTTTGGTGTGCTTGTGTTGTGTATGTGGTTTTTGGACGGGGAATGTGTTTAGGTTGTTGATTGTGGTGTGTGAAGTGTATGAGGTTTCGTGTTTGTGTACCGTCGGTTATTTCGTTGTCGGGCATGTGGGATTTCGTGTTTTTGTACTGTCGGTTATGTGGTGTCGGTGATTACGTTGTCGGTGTTGTGGTGTTTCGTTTATGTGAGGTAGAACCATATATATATAGATACACACACACACACACACACATATATATATATATATATATATATATATATATAAATATATATATATGTGCGGATAGATAGATATAGATATATAGTTGACATAAATAGATAAATATGTACACATATATAGAAACAGGTAGCAATACACACACATACAGACTGAGGGATAGATAATACAAATAATGAATTAGAGGACTTTTATACTATACTCACAGTCAAGTCATAGCATCTTAAATGCATGATATATATTTGTTGATGGCATTATTTAGTATAACATCCGTAAGTCTATACTTCACTTTCCAATTATCCTGCAATGCACAACCACATGTTTTGCTTCATGCAGTAAGGTTGATTATACCAATAAAATTATGTTCACAACATAGTTACCAAGATCATTTTGCAGGGAACTAGTTCTTTGGATTCTGTCTGTTCTTATTGTTTATGGAACAATGAACCTATGAATATGTTTATAAAAATGTACCCAACTGGATTATTAGTTCATTGCAGAATCATGCAATGTTTCCCTTATGTGCTGATGTCTTTCTGGAAGGACGACATTTTTACAGAAATCATGAAATTTTTTTGACAGGTAGCCTTTTAGGAGAAGTGCATGTGCACTGGCACTGTATGTAACATACCTGGAAAACTAATCTCTTTTGAGTACTAATGTCAGTATTAAACAGTAGTCAGTGAAGCAGGTATTAACTATATTCTTTACATCCAACATATCAAAGAAATAAATGAAGTATCAGCCTTACAATCTGTCCGTCTACTGTAAATAAATAATAGTCTCTCTAACTACTTTTCCTCTTAGTACGTGTATTCAGAATGAATCACAAGCCTTTCCTAACAGAACAAAGAATTCAGTAAACCATACATAGTTAAAATGAGTCATACTAAAGCTTCTTAGGAAGAAACCGGTAACATCCATACTGCGATAATAGCATGGCATTTTTGATTTTTGGTCTCTGACACTCCTTTAAATTACCTCCGAGGGACCCAAACACAATGACGGCCATTTATTTGAATGTATTCTTGAAGCTTTCTATACTCTAGAACATTTTTGAGCACAGACTTGTGCGTGTAAATGTTTAAAATACTGAGTTGCTGAATAGAGATGTGCTGCTGTTTTTTTACTTGCTAAAAGACGTATGAAATCAAAAATTAGTATTCTTGCCAGAATTATTTAAAAGGCCAAGTGGTACTAAGCTTAAGTCTTATAACAGGCAATTGAATTAGTACCCTAGAGGGGTTATAGAACACGGACGAGTAGTTCTCTACTGTTAACTTTATCTCTGATTACAGCTCATATGAAAAACAAGGTTGTTATGAACATAATGAAACATGCTTAAGAGGTTGCACAGAATGATCTTTTTTAAATTAAAATAACCTGAAAAATGTCAACATATGAAATGAAATATGCACCTAATGCAAAAAGAAAAAGAATGAGTTTGTCAGCCAAGCTATGTTTATAGAAAATAAAATTAATGCTAGAGTTGACATTTAAGATAATGTGGGTAAATATCATTCAGCAACACCATAGGATAAATCGTTCATCTGAAGTATAAGAACGTCAATGAGGAATTTTCCATAGGATCATCATTAAATGGTCAGTTAAATGACAGATCTAGTCACCCTATACTAACAGTAATAGAGGTTTCTCTAGTGTCTTAGTTGCTAGAAAGACTACCCAGGAAGGACTGAAGGAAGGACATAACAGCAGCATCTTGCCAAGAACAGAGTAAGTGTCTGTGCATGAACTGTTACCATACAGGCTGATATTATGGGGCTGTCATAGACTAGGCAGCAAGGTATTCAGGAATGTTCTAAGAAGGGGTTATGCCTATATCACCATGCAAACCAGTTTCATCATGGATGTTTCCATATGTGGTGGAGGGTATGTTTTATGGCATCATAAGAAGCCTTGCCTAGGCCATGATGTGATTGATGTACTTCAAGTAGATTCCCAGACCTTGTCCTCACAGTGAATAACTTAGAAGTATGAGGAAGGCATAATAGAAGGGTGGCTGCGACTAGAGCCAATATGGAAGAAAGCAGTAGTGATGGAGGATGCAGAAACAACACACAACAGTTATCTAAACATACAGAGAAACAGACAGGCTGACACACACATGCACATGCACACACACACACACACACACACACATACACACACACACACACACACACACACACACACACACACACTATGCATGCACACATGCAGAAGTGCACGCGCAGACACACACATGCATGCGCGCACACACACATGCACACTCGCGCACACACACACACACACACACACACACACACACACACACACACACACACACACACACACACACACACACACACTCCAGAATGACTTAGAGAAAGTTGCACATTTTGTGGTACACTTTCTCACTGGGGGCAATATATAATTATCATCCATGGAATGAGTAAGGCCAATTTATCACCAAATTCACTAGGTTAATTCAAGCACCTAAAGGGAAATTGTCTAGGCTTAAAATGGCCCACAATGGCAGCAAGCCTAATATTTTCCTATGAACTTCCAGTCTGAGAATATTAGTAATTTGAATGCACACCTCACTACATTTGCTATGCACACTCTTTGTTTCTTTATTTCCTCTCCAGACAGACAGGGCATAGTGTTCAGGAATCACAAATAAATGTACAAGACAAATACTCCCAAATCAAAAAGTGATCAATCAGAACCATAACCAGTAGTTTTGTTACAATCAAACAGCTAACATGAAACTGTGGCAGTTAAAATTTACACGAGAGGGACTCCCACAGTCATGTTTCCTAGTAAAGCTGTATTTGTAGTTCAGATTGTCCACAAAAGATCAAATGCCCACTAAAAACAAAACTACCAAATGCAAAAAAAATTAGACCAGTTAAGAAGCAAAGATGGCTTATTGACTGTTTGAGTTAAAAAGTTCCTAATTAATTAAAACTTTCTTTATTGAAAATGCTTTGAGAATATGCTCAAAGTTTCAGTTTGATGAAATTAATTCATGGCATGTATAGCGAATAGCTAAGCGTAATTTTAATTACATAATGAAATTCCTGCTGCTGCTGTAATCTGCTATAGTTAGTCGTTTTGCAAATGCAGGATGTTATATATGGGCATATCGCTTTAATGGTAAAAAGTCAGTAAGAGGAAGTTGCACATCATGTGGTATACTGTTGTTGATGGTTTGAAACCCATCTGTTTGAAAATTCATAAATAGATAGATAGACAGAGATACATAAAGAGATACATACACAAATACACACACACACACACGATCATATTGCATGAGTATGGCCAAGAAGTCAGATAGATGGAAGGAAATCGTACAAAACGTCTTGAGAGACAATGTGCATCACACAATAATCAGACTAGTGTATGTCTATCAGATAAGTGGTAAACATATAATACAGTTTCTGAAGCTTAGAAAAATAAAGCTAAAAAGTCAGATAAAGCCAATGGAAAGAAAAGTATATTTCAAAGAATTAATGAAAAGCTTCCAGTTGGATCTGACAAAGATATGGTGCCTTTCCCAAGGTTCATTCGATAAACCAAGTTGTTAAAGTTAACATGGAACAAGGAGGAAATAATACAACACAATGGTAAGTTTTATTTTCTGTTTGAAGAAGATAAGACAATGACCTTGACAGTTTTATCAAAATGGCGATACTGCTACGTCTTTCTAATCAGTCAGGACTATAATGTTGTAAAGAAGAGTGGCAAGAATACATTTATTTATTAGTTTACCAGGAAAGTGTGGCTGGGCAAAGACCCATTTTCAATGGAGGCCCAGGGAGAAAAGTTCCATCACAGAACATTTATATTAAAAAGTGAAACAATGCATACTGTTGTAAAGAAGTTTAGTCTTTGTACATTGCAGTAAAGAAAGGTTTGCAAGGAGTTCAAGATACATAATGAAGTAAGTTATAAAGTTAAGTAGGAGGGGAGATGAGATATTACTAGCATTTAGGAGGATAGTGTTAATGGCATATGACTGAGAGAGCATGGCATAGGAGTAGTTGTATTTAGGCTGCCTGTTGCAGATCGGTGAATCTAGAAGTTTTATAACTTAGGTATACAGGGGATGCATGACAGGGGTAGAGCAGTGGATGGAGGCATTTTGAAAAAGAGCAAGATGAAAAGTGTTGTTTAAGGGGGGGGTGAAAAGGGAAGTATTGATTCAAGTGAAAGAGGGAAAGTTGTTAACGATGTAATGATTCAAGTAGTGGAGAGCCAAAAGTTAGTGATAGGTAATAAGAAGCTTGTGCTGTGATTACTAACCTATAGCTAAAAGTTAATTACAGACATCAGAAGTCTACAGAAACATAATTTCTCATCCATTACAAAGAAAACCTATCTTTACAATATGATAGCCCTATGGCTCACCATTTAGAATTGGTCTTCACCTGGAAATATAACAGCAGTACATGCAAGTGTGGAATCTTTAAAGCCAAGAACCAAGAATCATATTAAAAAAAAACTAACAAGGCTTTGTAAAATATGGCTTTAAGGCATCTACCAACATGTCTGAGAAAATATAGTAAGTGATGCCAGGACCTATCTCATAAAAGTTGGCAAATCTCTTCATGAATCCTCAAAAAAAGGCTTTTCATGCTTAAGTGGGTCAAATTGGATGTTAGTACAGATGAAAATTGTGGTTCCAAGGTGTTGTGACTTAAAATAAATGCAGTCTAATAAGTAATACTCAGGGATGTGATTCACCTCAGGAAGACTGGTCACCTGTTTCATATTTGCATCTGCTCAGTAGGGTGCACACTAAAATTCCAAGGGCCACAACTATGATCTTTAGAAAGCAGAAATAAAAGCAAAATGCATATACCAAGTTCAAGACTGAGTTATACCAGAGTATTATACAAACTCAGAAGTACAAATACCTCAGGTTATGTAAACAGTAGGCATTCCGCCTCATTCCCAACATCAGAGGTATGTAGGCAGGGTGAAGCCATCACAATGAAATGCCTTAAATTTGTAAAAGTGATTGTTGGAATTTGCAGCTCCTTGTATGACTTGCATCTTACCTTTCAAAGGCCTGGCACTTGCTGACATGGCACTCCATTTCTTCCCAAACCTTATTTGTCCTGGTTCCCTTCAATAAACACACCACACCAAATGACATTTGATGACTTTTATTAGAATTTAATAAACATAACTTTATTGAACAATATTTTAATTTATTGATCACAGCATGAACATCCATATAACCATTTACCAGGGTAGCGTAACCTCATTCATCCTAACCAAATAAGCAGCGTCCTCACCTCCGCTCACTTACTTTTACTTATCAAGCAGCGTCCTCACCTCCGCTTGCTTACTTTTACTTATCAAGCAACGTCCTCACCTCCGCTCACTTACTTTTACTTATCAACCAGCGTCCTCATCTCTGCTCACTTACTTTTACTTATCAAGCAGCGTCCTCATCTCTGCTCACTTAGCTTTACTTATCAAGCAGCGTCCTCACCTCCACTCACTTACTTTTACTTATCAAGCAGCGTCCTCACCTCCGCTCACTTACTTTTATTTATCAAGCAGTGTCCTCATCTCTGCTCACTTAACTTTACTTATCAAGCAGCGTCCTCACCTCCGCTCACTTACTTTTACTTATCAAGCAGCGTCCTCATCTCTGCTCACTTAACTTTACTTATCAAGCAGTGTCCCGTTGCTAACTTTCATTCCCTAACTCATTGAATTAAGCATCTAACACTTGGGGAGGAACAGAAGAGGAGCCAACCAGCCTAACACAGACTGCCCCCCCCCCATTCACTACAAAACCTTCAACAAACTCTCCAAAACAAACCTAAGTATATATTAAAGAGGTCCAAACCAAAATCCCTCAGATGTACTTCATCCCCTCTGAACCAGACTGTATCCCTGTCATCGACATCCCAAATACCCAAAACAGCCAGTTGCCTAAATAGCCTAAAATTAACAAACAAATGATAGGCTCATAGATTAGTATTAGGCTAACTGTCTTTGTGGGCCATTTTAAGTCTAGTCAATTACCTCATGTGAGAATCAAACTCTGCACCTTGTATTTGTAAGGTAAACATCTTGACCATTATTCCAACCTCCAACTCTCTTGAGCCCTGTCCAAAGTCAAAATAACTGTGGTACTACCTCAACCCTCACAATACACATACCTGGATATACAGATCCTTACTTATCCTAACTACCAACTGTAGCTTTGGAATTATTCCCAGACCGTTACCTGCCAAATGTACCACCAGAATTCTAAGGACCCCAATGGCACCCGAAAAAATGCAAACCCAATTGTGTGCCATCCAGCCTAACTACAGCCCCCTTTTGCCACCCAATGGATATAAGAATGACCAAAATGAGATTTCCTTTCCTGGAAAAATAATTCAATACTAAGCCAGTAATCATATCCAATTATTTAATATAAGACAAGAAAACATTTGATGACCAGCAGCCCACCTTCTTAATGACCTCAATTAATCTGCCTTCCCTTGCTAAATCCAATACCCTTCCAGTCAACTCAACTTTGACCAACTGAACTGCCTTACCTTGTTCCCAAGCCTGAAGCAAATATTTCAACAACAATCTTTCCCACCAAGCATTTTCCTCCTTAGGTAGCTGCAACACAAGATTGAAGAAAATCTTGCAATTCCCTACCATAGGCCTTCCTTTTAAAAGCTACCCATGATTCCTGTACAAAGCATCTGATCATTCTAAGCCAACCTGACACACCTCGTCTGTCAACACCTGCAGCTCACACCACTGCCCTATTGTCTGAATAACAATTAACCCTTTTCCTCTACAACTTTGTCTGATAGTTCTAATTTGGCCTGCATTGAAGTTCTAACTCCAAACAGTCAACATCCCTCCTCCAATCGTACTTCCATCCTGCCAGCCAGTGAGCCACAACCCCCCCACAAAAAAATATGCCCTCATCCCAATACTTCTTGCCATCTCTGTAAACAATTGCAGATACTCTTGAACCACCCAATACACCTGTCAAAAACCCAAACTATTAAACTGCTCCAAAAAGACAACTTTGGTGCTAAATAAGCATACACCAACTTATTAACCCTCACCCAGTGATGTTTGCTTTCTCCAGTTCAAAAAAAAGGCCAGAAACTCACAAAAGGAATGACCCAGGTGAACTGCTTGTCATGCAGACTTCAGAAGTCTGAAGATCTCCATGACATCCTTTCTCCACACCTTATTCTTTGATTTCCCCATCAAATCCTTTGTTCCAAACATGTTACCTTCACATCTGGTAAACAAAACAAACCCTGGCCTGCATCCACTAGTAATCCAGGAAAACAATGGCTTGCTTGAGTCTTCTAACTTTACCTAGATAATGGAACACCAAGTTCCTAACACATCTCCAAAAACACCTACATACCTTCCAATTCTCCATCAAACCCTTCACCTACTCTTAAGAAGTTATCCGGATAACCAGTGCCTCCTGGCTGCCCACCCATGGCTGCCACATTCAATGAAGAGCAGTGCTAAACCTCTCAAAGCAGGACAGGCCACTGAGCATCCCATCAGCATAGCCTTGTCAAAGTAAAACTTAAATCCAACTACCCTGCCCAGAAATAGTCACTCTTCTTCCTAAACTGATAATAAATGAAAAACGATTCAGTAACTGCCTTCACCAACCATGGGTCTGTAAACTCCAGAATGACTTGCACTGCATCATCCAAAGATGCATAACTAGCTTTTACATAATCTCCCGAAATAAAATCATACACAGAATTCCCCTTGGAATAAGACCAATCGGTGAATCAATTGAAATTCTTTGCCATCTTCTTAGCGACCACCCCCAATGGAGAAACCTTAAAGGTGTTAAAGTGAGGAATATCAAATGGACCCAATAACCTACCCACCTGCAATTCTTCTCCACCAAGCCTTCTGAAATCTCTTTCTTCCTCTGCAAGGAATGCAGATTCCTACAAACTGACCCCTCCCACCCCTGATTTAATATAAAAGACATCTTAAAACATATTAATTCCACTGCAACTGCTGGATCAGGAAATTGTATGAACAGCTGACACAATACCTGTACCTTAATGGGAAAATGCATCCCCAGGTCTTCCCTTTGATCCATGAAAAGACACCTCCTTCTCTGCCCCCCAAAATTCACCCTGCCCTGACTACCCTGAAATCCATATAATGATAAAGGTAACCCATGTGATTCAGGCTGCTGCAAACTCAGATTAACCAATGTGCCTTCCTGTCTGCCACCTGCCAAGCTGAATGCATACCCACACACTTCAAATGGGTGTGCAAAAGCCTACAAGCCACCCAAAAGCAGCACACTCATGTATTCTTGTCTCCATCCCACAGTGACTGCTCCAGCACCTTCTGCTTATGAAACTACTGATCATACTACAATCAGGCATTCCCCACCCACAGACATTGCACCGTATGCTTCGTGAAAAGATAAGCCAGAAGAGGTATTGCCAGGGATGGATCCTTCTCTAACCAAACTGCCATGTAGTAAACAATTCCTAAAACCCAATTTTCCCATGTAATAGCTTGCAGCCTACCCACTCTCCTCTGCCACATTGCTGTCAAAGCTACTAGTAGGTCCTTGCTATTAGCCTTGTTTGATTCCATCAGACATCTAACCCCTTCAGCATCAATTAACTCATAGATATCAATGGACTCCCCTTTCCAGATCTTTTCTTTTACTGATGCTGGTATGTGAGGGGCCAGAAAAATCTCCCTTTTTACTTCTTCTAATGCCTCCATAGCTAACCAATCTCCTGGTCTGATCCCAAACTCTGGAACCATTTCTTGCTGTTGTGATTCCAGTTCTCATGCTGATGACTTTAAACTCCCTACAGGCAACCTTAAGCTACCACCAGCACTGTATGCCTCTTCTTGTACCTGCCCTGGTCCATCAAACCACTCCCATTCCTTCATGATGAGCATTGTACTGACTCCCCATCCCCACCCACACCTTGGCCAGCCTTAAACTGCATCAAGTCTAGCCTGCCTACTTGAACTCCCAACAAGACATCATTACCTATGACCATGTCATGTACAGTTCCATCAACCAGGGCTTCCAACATGGTGTTCTCTGTCGAGTGCAGAGCCCGCTTCCCACAGGTCTTTGACCTGGTTTTTGCCACCTACCTTTTCCTCTTCTGAATGGACATACAGGGTTCTTTGGCCACAAGAGAGTCACTGGTTGGCAATTCCCAGAACAAGTCCTCTGCCTCAGACACAATGGCCACCCACCTCACATTTTGTACCTCCACCATCTGCAAAAGAAACAAGTTAAGCACCTTGCAGATATAAAAATTGCAATGTGGAAAAAAAATTACACCAGCCTTATGTAGCTGCAATGCCTGTTGGAATAGGTATGCTCCAGTCCACTACCCAACCCCAGTAGATCCATTCAACTGACCTTGTGTGCTGCAACCCCTGCCATAACTCTCACCTTTTACACAACTGAGAAATTCACCACCATGCATCTATGAAACAAACACCATAACCATTAGACCACTTGGCAACCTAACTAGATAACAGCTCTACCAAAGCATGGCCCTCCAACTGTCATCTCAAAAAATATGAACAAAGCCAAAATGATGGGGGTTATAAAGGAGCAAAATTAGGGACAAATTTGACATTGTTCTTGTGAAGATTGGGGAAAGATGGATGAAGGCTGCCAGCGTAGTCAAATAGAATTTGATACATAATTCTATCATTTGTATAAATAAATGTAAAATACAGGCTTGTGTTCTTAAATGAAAAAAAAATGCTGTAAAATGTGCACTTCAAGATTGTTGCAACATTGCAATCTGCTGTAAGGAAAACCAAGCCAAGCATTTCAAATGTTCTTTGAAGTTACAATTACCTAAAAAGTGGTGCCGAAGTGGCTGGCTGAACACATTCTTTCTATTGTGTAAAACCTTGGTGCAGAAATAAATCCAAATGAAAGGTAAAAAGTAAAAAATGCACCAAGATAACACACAGCAAACGTTTAATCACAGCAAAGTACAAAGTGGTAAGCGCTTTCACAACCGAAGTTGCTTCATCAGACACCACAGTAAAAAATGCACAGGTTTAAATAAAGATTCTAAAATGCCAATTAATCAATAAAAATCACACAATGATTAAGTAGCAGTGAAAAACAATTAAGCCTCATGCTCAAACTAAAAAAAGCATTGCTTAAAAACATTGCTTAAAAACATTGTACAAGAAGGAATCAAATACTATACATGAGAAAGCACTTTAAAAACTTATAAAATCATTATAAAACATGGAAAAATACTAGGCAGGAAAAAGTTAAATGGAAACTAATAGTTAAATACATTAGACTAATTTTGAAAGAACTTAGCTAATCTTAATGCTTGAGATGTCTAGCCTTTAAAAAAGGGACCAAGGAAGTAGTAGCATTCAAACCAGGATACTTTTCAGCATTAAGTTTCAAAATCCACTTCTGTTCATGTCCCTCTGTGATATGCTCAATGTCACCACCTCTGGGGTTTCTATGAATATGTTGTAGAACAAAGAACTTAAAGGAATGAGAATGGCCATTGGACATAATATGATTGGCTAGAGCATTTGATGGTTTATTATTACTAATATCTCTTAGGTGGTCTAGAATACAATCTTAAAGCATTCTATTTGTTTTTCCTACATAAAAAGCAGGACATTGTACACAAAAACAATAATAGACCACATCTGTAGATCTGCAATCAGTGTATTGATTAGTGTACAAAGAAAATTTCCTAGTAGGATGTACATATTTATTTTTGCTATATATAAATTGACAAGCACTGCAATTCCTGCATGGAAAAGTACCATGCCGATTGGATCTAATAATAGTTCTAGATAATTCACCATGACATAGATGTTGTTTAAGGGATTTATTATTTCTAAAACTAAAAATAGGAGAATGTCCGACCTTGTCTACCAGTCCAGGCACTTCTTGTAGCAAATACCAATGCTTTTTGACTACATCTAAGTATTGACTGATGTTACTGGAAAACTGAAACGCCACTCTAAAATCATTACTAGTTCTGTTAGTATATCTTGTATTGTCAACAGCATCACCAGCATTAAAATAAGGTTTACATCTAGTGCTTCTCAGCTTCCAGGCATTAGAGATAGTCTGTTCAATGTCTGCAAGCGAGTATCCCCTATGTAAAAATTCTGTTTTTAAATTAGATAGGGCAACTACTGCATCTTCATCTCTGCTATGCAGTCGCAGTGTTCTAAAACCTGACCTTGAGCACGCCTAGGAACGTGTCTAGGGTGCATACTAGATTTGTACAAAAGAGTATTTTTCTAGTGGGTTTAAAATAAATATTACTGCAAAGACTATTTAAAACAGATTTACTAATCTGCACATCAAGGAAACTGATGTCAGTGTTGGAACTATGGTAAGTGAACCTTAAAAAATCAGTAGTTGAATGCAAATATTCCACAAACTGTGCCAAATCAATACCAGAGCCTCTCCACAGCATAAACACGTCATCCACAAAGCGGATGTACCAAAGTATTTGTCCAAAGAATGGATTATTGTTTGACAACACATTTTGCTCTTCCCAGCTGACCAAAGCCAAGTTGGCGTAGCTATTTGCACATGCAGTGCCCATGGCCATGCCAACTTTCTGCAAAAAGAATTGCTCTTGGAACATAACAATGTTGTTCTCTAGGATAATCTCTAAGAGACTACAAATCAACTGTATCTTAGTGTTGGTGAAACACTTATTCACATAAAGAAAATCCCTAACGCTGTCAACACCCCAGGTGTTAGGTATACTAGTGAATAAGGATTCAATGTCTAATGTAACAAGGACAAAATTCTCATTAACATCAACACTTTCCATTCTATCATAAAGCCTTTGTAAAAACATCTTTGTATCCTTCAATATTGTATGGCAGTTTGCCAACAAACCATGTAAACATCCCTCTACATAAATAGAGAGAGGTTCAGTACACCACCCAGTGCCTGAAACAATAGGACGCATGGGTGGAGATAAATTTTTGTGTATTTCTGGTAGGCCATATACCCTGGGAACAAGTGGTTTATACACATTAAAATACTTAAAAAGTGAATCATCTATTAAATTCGTGATTAGTAAATCAAAAATTAAAAAAAAAACTTTATCTATAATAGCGTTAACAGTAGGCTTGGAAATGCATTGATATGTATGTGTATCAAGTAAAAGTTTCTCCATTTGTGTGACATATAAATCCTTGTCCATTAACACTATACCGCCTCCTTTATCTGCCTGCTTAATAACTATTGAATGTATATTCTGTAATTCTTGCAGGGCTCTGTGTTCATCTACTGTCAAGTTATAAAATGACATACTAGTATCAGTTAAGTTGTTTAATTCTCTAAAAGCAATTTCACATACATCTATGAATCGTTGAATACCTGTTGGTAAAGCTGGAACAAAGGTACTAGGTTTTCTGTATATATTATGTCCTTTATTACCTGCAGTAGTATCTGTAGGAAACAAACACTTCAGGGAAAGACTTCTGCCAAGTAGTCTTAAGTCCTTCAACATTTCTGCTGGGTCAGCCCTCCTTGCAGGAATAAAGGATAAACCTTTATTAAGAACACTAAGCTGTTCACTATTTAACACAAAAGAAGAAATATTTATAACTAAGTCTGAGACTACATGTGTTTCTTTTTGGATTGATGAGCTATCACATCCATGTGCTGGCTCTTGAATGTCTTGCCATTGTGTGTAAAGCTCTTCAATGGCAGAGGTTACATCTTCAAGCTTCGTTGGAAGCCAAAATTATTCCACGAGGCTTAAGAATTCTGAATATGCCCTCCTATGGTGATACATATCCAGTCCTGCTACGTAAATGGCAAGAATTAAATTTACAATTTAGTTCTCAATATATGAAACTTTTAATAGACTTTTTTTCACCTATTGAAGCTGACTTAAAAGCACAGATTATTGATCTTGAAACAAAAATCACTGACAATTTTTCTTGTGATATTACATTCAACAAAATGAGTCAACTACAGGATAATATAGTTGCTTATGAGAAGAAACTACAGTCTATTAAGTTATCTAAACTTAATAGAGATAAAACCGACTTTGCAAGAAACAATGTCTTTTCTTAGCCGAAAGAAGTTAAAACTACATCTGCCGAAGTAGCAGTAACAGGAATTTGCAAACCTGGTTCCACTTCTGTAGCATTTGTAGATACGGGCGCCATAACTCCCCGATCATTCATAGAACCGGAAACAGGACCAGAGGAGCCAGTCGTGTTTCCCTGCGATGCAGTATTTGCATTAAAGTAACCATTACTTTGAACAGATGTAGTTTTAACTTCTTTCGGCCAAGAAAAGACATTGTTTCTTGCAAAGTCGGTTTTATAAACCCACTAGAAAAAATACTCTTTTTAACAAATCTAGTATGCACCCTAGACACATTCCTAGGAACGTGCTCAAGGGTCAGGTTTTTAGAACACTGCGACTGCATAGCAGAGATGAAGATGCAGTAGTTGCCCTATCTAATTTAAAAACAGAATTTTTACATAGGGGATACTCGCTTGCAGACATTGAACAGATTATCTCTAATGCCTGGAAGCTGAGAAACACTAGATGTAAACCTTATTTTAATGCTGGTGATGCTGTTGACAATACAAGATATACTAACAGAACTAGTAATGATTTTAGAGTGGTGTTTCAGTTTTCCAGTAACATCAATCAATACTTAGATGTAGTCAAAAAGCATTGGTATTTGCTACAAGAAGTGCCTGGACTGGTAGACAAGGTCGGACATTCTCCTATTTTTAGTTTTAGAAATAATAAATCCCTTAAACAACATCTATGTCATGGTGAATTATCTAGAACTATTATTAGATCCAATTGGCATGGTACTTTTCCATGCAGGAATTGCAGTGCTTGTCAATTTATATATAGCAAAAATAAATATGTACATCCTACTAGGAGATTTTCTTTGTACACTAATCAATACACTGATTGCAGATCTACAGATGTGGTCTATTATTGTTTTTGTGTACAATGTCCTGCTTTTTATGTAGGAAAAACAAATAAAATGCTTAAAGATTGTATTCTAGACCACCTAAGAGATATTAGTAATAATAAACCATCAAATGCTCTAGCCAATCATATTATGTCCAATGGCCGTTCTCATTCCTTTAAGTTCTTTGTTCTACAACATATTCATAGAAACCCCAGAGGTGGTGACATTGAGAATATCACAGATGGACATGAACAGAAGTGGATTTTGAAACTTAATGCTGAAAAGTATCCTGGTTTGAATGCTACTACTTCCTTGGTCCCTTTTTTAAAGGCTAGACATCTCAAGCATTAAGATTAGCTAAGTTCTTTCAAAATTAGTCTAATGTATTTAACTATTAGTTTCCAAGTATTTTATTTAACTTTTTCCTGCCTAGTATTTTTCCATGTTTTATAATGGATTTTATAAGTTTTTTTAAGTGCTTTCTCATGTATAGTATTTGATTCCTTCTTGTACAATGTTTTTAAGCAATGTTTTTAAGCAATGCTTTTTTTAGTTTGAGCATGAGGCTTAATTGTTTTTCACTGCTACTTAATCATTGTGTGATTTTTATTGATTAATTGGCATTTTAGAATCTCTATTTAAACCTGTGCATTTTTTACTGTGGTGTCTGATGAAGCAACTTCGGTTGTGAAAGCGCTTACCACTTTGTACTTTGCTGTGATTAAACGTTTGCTGTGTGTTATCTTGGTGCATTTTTTACTTTTTACTTTTTACCTTTCATTCTTTCTATTGTCTTAACTTAAGGAATAATTGTTAGAGTATACATGTGAAATATCTTTTATTGTTGTAGCTTCCTGAGCAGGTGTTAGCTTGCTAAATAATGCAGTTTGTTTGCCTGGGAACTCCAGACTAAGTGTAAAAATGATGTAATGTGAATACTGGGAAAACCCAAGTGTCAACATTATGTAATCTGGGAGGGCCTTAGTAGAGCTGTTTGTTAGTGAGTTTAAAAACTATTGTTGAAAGAGAGACTGTAAGCATTTTTGTCTTGGACCATCAACCCCAGCACTGCTTATGCTCTATATGTCTGTAAGTAGGATTATAGCACTGTGTTTTCTCTTAAGAATAGCTAAAGATTAGAAAATTAGATTAAGTGTTTTCTATGACATCAGACCTGTCCTACTGTATTATTTTAAGCTTCTGTGTGATCTCTGAACTCTTAGATATCTCTGTGGTATAGTAGTATTGTCTTGTGTTTTAATTATTTAAATATTTTAAAATCCTTTACCTGTGGCTTGTTTGTGTAGTGATAGTAGGCTCTAGAGCACATTGCATATTTATAGAGTTTATTGTAATAAGCCACTCTAAAAAAGCCTCAGACTGAATAGTCACATTACCATTTGGATAATAATATAGGTTCATAGGTTAGTACCAGGCTAACTGCCCTTGCGAGCCATTGTAAGCCTAGCCAATTATCCCTTGTGAGACTTGAACCTTGCACCTTGTGTTTGTACAGCAAACACCTTAACCATTAGGCCACCCTCCCAACTGGACACCCTTTTAAGGGCCTTTGTGTAGCTGATAATTATTAGCTAGTGGTGGCAGGAATTACTACCATATAGTCTGAGTAAAGAGGCACAGCTAGAGAATCTGTGTCAGCCTTTCCCAGGAGTGTCTGTGAAGTTGTATAAATACTTATCTCAAAGTGTGGGTGTGTGTCAGCTACCTGGGCAGGGACACGAAGCACTGGTTGGACAGAGTGGGTACCAGAGGTTAGCTTGCCCACTAGGCTGAGATCTGGACCTTATAGCTGTGCCAGTGGGGAGTCTTATTGGGGACCTGGAGAGCAAGGGAGCGACCAGCCCCAGACTGACTGTGATCTCTGTGTGCACTTAAGGGAAATTGTACTTTACTGTGTGTATTTGTTATAATTTCCTCTTCTATGAGATGACCTCCCTGGTGTTAGTGGTGAGGATTGAGGCTCCTTGATTGCTGGGCCAGGGCACGATCATCACAGTTCTTATAAACTTAGAAAGATGGTAGCACATGAGGCTTTATATTAGCACACTTTTCTGAAGGATCTGTAATCTGAACTTAACTTGATGCTATTATTTAACAATTTCAGTCTTCAGTTTCTGGCCAAAAACCCACAAATTTTAGGAAGGCCAGACCAAAATAAGAGCCAAAATTTGGTTTTGTACAGTTGAGAGGTACAGACTAGAGCACTAGAGCAGCACTGCTGATTCAACAGTTAAGCGGCTCCAGCCACAACTGCACATGTGTAGCAATGAGCTGTTACTTGCAGCTGCTTCCCAGCCTCTGAACAGCCCTTTATTTTTATTATTAAACACACATATTCATAGCAGTAAGAAACAAAGGAAACAGCATTATTATGCTTTAATACGCTTTCATAACTGCAGTCTTACATCTATAACACAGAATTATAATGAAGCAGAAGGTTTGGCTTTTAATTGCAGACAGCTGTAAGAGTTTATATAGTATATTAAATGCTTTGCATACCATACCAGAGATATACCTTACACAGTAACTATAGAAATGAAGTATACGTCTTTGCTATTGCTTGGTTAGCAGTGTTCAGGGAATAGAGCTATCAAGAGATGTTTGAATGTCTAAGTTCCTGACAGAAACAAAATCCCTTCATATAATGCTTTCTACATCACCTTCTAAGCTTATCTCGTAGCATTAATTTCTTGTGTGTTTGCCCTGTGATCAATACGTGCCTGGATGCCTGAGGAAATACAATTCTGTGTGCTTTCCTTGACCTGTTACTCAATGCCAGGTGACTGACAGTTGATAGAAACAATGAAACGTTAGCAGGGATTGTCCGTGATGGCAGTGTTATAGTTGTTAAAATAAGCATATTTTATGGGATCCTTGGACATACAGCACTTTATCTCAGAAAAAAGATACAATTTCAAATATGAAGAATAAAAAATCTTTACAGAAACAGCTTTTGTACAAAACCTGCTCTGGAAATACATTATTTTAGGAAATCACCCTAGTTAGTGAGAGAAAGGCATGGGGTATTTAGCTTTAGCATATTATAGACCTGTAATTGAAATGCAGAGTTACTAACATCTATTTCCTTGAATATTCAAAGAATTGTTACTTGAAACATGTCTTCCATTTATGACTGCCAAATGAAATTTGAATTTTATATTTCTAATATATCTGCAAAGTATTTCCAGAATATTGCCATAAATGTGATTCACCTTAATTCTGTGTTAATAAAAATATGTATCCACATCCCAGCAACACTTTGCACTTTGTTTTTAATATATCCTAGATTAATTGTTTTTCAAATAAAAATATGATAATATTGTATTGTGCATGTAACATTAAAAAACATTAAATAAATAAACAGAATTGTAAATTCCCATATTTTTGTTCACTGCATTAAATATTCAGATTAAAAGCTCCAGCTTTGGGTGTTATGACAATATACGTAGTCCCTAAGTATGTCATGGACTATGCCTATTTTTTTTTTTTAAGTTTGTGGCCACATCTGGAGTTTTTCTTCTATAAAGGAATTGTTTGAGAATGATGGTTACCCTGTAATTTAATTGTTTTTTCTCCATATAAATAATAAACAGTAACAAGCAATGCTGCATGCTATAGAAACATCACTATTTTTGAATTAGAATTTCAATCCAATATTTTTTGCATTATTAGGAATCAAGGAATGCAAATCTTAGACCATTCCCAGTTGACCACAACATGAATATCTTGCTCTACTGTAGTAAAAGGGATATGTGACATCAGGTTAGGACCTACACCAGTGATAGGGGGTATTTGCTAGTGAGCTACAGTTACTTTAATTGGCCTCGTGGGAGAGATTGAGGTGATCAGAAGAACTGAAGCACACATAGTCTGAGCACAGCAGGGCAACAGGCACACAATAACATTAGCAGGAAATCTAAACTGTGAACACCTGCATCTGAACATAGCCTCATCAGGGCTTGTGCCATAACGCAAATGATGTTTTTGAAAAATAGACTGCTAGAAACAAGAAATCAAAAAGCTCTTCACTTCTGATCTTTAGTTTCTCACGTATACCTTGACTAAGTGATGTGTTTATGTGATTCATGTGTAACATGAATCATTAAAGTGAAATTTCTTTAATGTTTGTCAAGCTTTTGGAATGCTGTCCTACTTACAAAGAAGACAAGTTCAGTATCGGCTGTGTCCTACACTTAAGAGGTCAAAGAAGGAGGAAGAGATTAGATTTAGTAAGTGTAAAGAAAACACATAGCAAAATCAGACTGTTTCTGTGTAAGATAGGAAGGATGTCTGCAGCTGCAGTCACTGCCAACTGCCCCACAGTGGACATCACCACTGGACCCTCTGTTAAATATTGGAACCAGTGCTGGAGATGGATGTAAAACTGTGAGTTACCTGAGGAATTTATCCTTCAGACTGATTCAAGAGATCTAGTCAAATCTTAACAGTTGTACCCTATGTTGTATGTGAAAAATGACATGCATCAATACTCCAATTCATGTGCATGTCCAGTGACAGCCCAGGCGAATATATGTAGTGCATGATAGTGGTTGTACTTAGTAACTGGACATATGGAACATGGCAGCCAAGCTGTATGCTACACAATAAGCAGCACCAGTTCTTATCTATTTTATATGGACTGCAATGGTGCTTTTTGCAACCTGACGTGCACAGTGAGATCACAAAAGGTAAGTCATTTGGAAGCTTGAGATGGAAAAGTGTGAGAAGTGCTTATTTACTTTTGACCAGATTAAAGTGCGTAAATATGTGTATATGAAAAAGATGACAAGGGGCAGCAAGCATAGTGTAAAACAGAAAGTAAGCATGAGCAGGATGGAGTTTGTTTTTTTGTTTGTGGGACAGGTGACCATAAACAAAGAAGATAAGAGGGTAGGGATAGGTTAGGTTAGGTAGCAGGGGAAGAGAGACAAAACTGACAAAGTATGTGGTAACACAATGAGGGAGGAGGTGTACACAATGGTAAAAAGACATCAGGCAAACAGCTTGAAGATAATGTTAAGGGGAGAAATGAACAACTCATAGGGGTAGGCATGGACACAAAAGGAGAGGAATACCAGGACCATGGATAGGATGGGGTGTCCACAGCTGTGGCCTCTGTCAGCTGTTATCCAGTTGAAGATTACTCACAAACCTGGGTAAAATAATATTGGGCCCCCCTCTGTCGGATGCTGATGGAGAAGGACTCGACTCAATGAGTCACCTGCAGACGTTACTCATCTGGCTGATTCAGGCATCCATCCTACTCTTAAAAATTTCTACCACAATGTCTGTCAATTGCCAATGGGTGACAAAGGTGTCACCTCCACTGGTGTCACTAACTGTGGGTACAATTGTCTCAGACACTGATGCAAGGTTACCTGCAATGGGCGGTGAAGGACGGGCAGGAGGTATAGACATGATGATAGTAGGCTGGGACCCAAATGTGCTGGGTGCTTCTGGTGCTGGTAGTGGCACTGCTGCAGCTATGAGGCTGACAGGCCTTGGGTCATGACTTTGCTGTGTATAATTGTAAAATAAATGCAAAGAAACAAAATAAATGTATGTCATAGAAAAGATAGCAAAAAAGCGGCTGGCAGGCGATAAAAAAACAAATGCAAAGAATGCAAACAGCTTATATGTACTTGACTGTTACTAAGTTACACCCAATATATGTGAATTAACAAGAAACACACCTCTTAAGGTAAGATTCCTATCATTATATACAGATGAGATGTGGAACTGAACCCACCGCCATCAACACTTGCATTCCAAAAAGCAAAAAATTCAGCTGACGAGCTAGTTGTATAAAGTAAAGTGGGTCTGTAGTCTGTGATACAGTAGTAATTACTGTGACAAATGTTTACATGGAAAGACAAAATGCTGCTGAGACATACCTTTCACTCACAGGTGATAACCAAAGGAAACAAGAATATTGACAAAGATTGTCCATGACACAGATATTCACCCATCCAAAACAAAGTTGCTCATATATATTTCCCGCATCTAATGCTTTAGGTTGTACAGGAGACAGATACCTCATGTTAAATATTAAGATAACACAAAGGGATGATGGATGTTGAACCTCCAGAAATCCTCACAGCCTTAACTTCCTAGGCCAGTTGTACAAGCATATGAAAGAATGATTGTAGAAGCACACATTAGTAATGTTTAGCAATCATCCTGCTACCGTTGCCCTATCCTAGTTATCAGAGAAGTGGCGGTGATTTATGAAAGGGAATACTGTTTGAAAATAAATCTCTGTTACTATTAACATTAATACCAGTATATTCTTAAGCAAGTATACTCACTTCAACACTCTTTTAGGTCCTCCAGTCTCCCCCTCTACAGCTTCCTATTCACCTCGATATCTTCACAGGCTGAGGTGAGGAAAAAGAGCAAAGAGTAGTATCTGTGGATGGCATGCAATGGCTGTTTGCATCTGTAGCTGGAATAGGTTCTACTTACAGTACATAGGTGGTGTCTGCTGTTTTTCTTTATCTTCCCATTGGTGTCGGAGGCCAGGATTGCAGTGTTCCATGTCACTTTAATGGTATCGGCACTGCTCCCCTGTGCATGCAATGACAGTGGCATGTATGACAACCTGGACTAAACCATTTCAGGTTTCACTCTTATACATAGACCCTTTATATCCTTCCTACATGATCCTCTAGCTATAAACCTTATGGAGAAGGTAGTCAACCTTATGGAGAAGGTAGAGAAATATGTTTGTCTCCTCCTTACAACAACTCTGTACTCCAGAAGGAACACTACCATCATCTTCTTCAGTCATGACATCTCATTTTGAATATTCTCAGTGAAAAATGGCAGAGAATTGGCAACCAAATAAAGTCCTGCCTGTCTGATATACCATGCAATGGCTGGCACTGATGGACACCTCATTTGCATAGTGCTCGGAAACCCAGCTCATACAGTTACTGCATTTTATGGTTCAAGACAGAACTTCAAAGTGTGAAACATGGCGATCCTGCATCCCTTTGGATGCTTTTAAAAAATTTGGCACTACAGCGACTCCATTAACAGACAGTAAGAGATTCAATTACACATACACCCTGGAGGAATGGTCTGGACCTTGCATGGTCAGTGCTGTCTACATACACCCTGGAGGCATGGTCTGGACCTTGCATGGTCAGTGCTGTCTACATACACCCTGGAGGCATGGTCTGGACCTTGCATGGTCAGTGCTGTCTACATACACCCTGGAGGCATGGTCTGGACCTTGCATGGTCAGTGCTGTCTACATACACCCTGGAGGCATGGTCTGGACCTTGCATGGTCAGTGCTGTCTACATACACCCTGGAGGCATGGTCTGGACCTTGCATGGTCAGTGCTGTCTACATACACCCTGGAGGCATGGTCTGGACCTTGCATGGTCAGTGCTGTCTACATACACCCTGGAGGCATGGTCTGGACCTTGCATGGTCAGTGCTGTCTACATACACCCTGGAGGCATGGTCTGGACCTTGCATGGTCAGTGCTGTCTACATACACCCTGGAGGCATGGTCTGGACCTTGCATGGTCAGTGCTGTCTACATACACCCTGGAGGCATGGTCTGGACCTTGCATGGTCAGTGCTTTCTACATACACCCTGGAGGCATGGTCTGGACCTTGCATGGTCAGTGCTGTCTACATACACCCTGGAGGCATGGTCTGGACCTTGCATGGTCAGTGCTGTCTACATACACCCTGGAGGCATGGTCTGGACCTTGCATGGTCAGTGCTGTCTACATACACCCTGGAGGCATGGTCTGGATCTTGCATGGTCAGTGCTGTCTACATACACCCTGGAGGCATGGTCTGGACCTTGCATGGTCAGTGCTGTCTACATACACCCTGGAGGCATGGTCTTGACCTTGCATGGTCAGTGCTGTCTACATACACCCTGGAGGCATGGTCTGGACCTTGCATGGTCAGTGCTGTCTACATACACCCTGGAGGCATGGTCTGGACCTTGCATGGTCAGTGCTGTCTACATACACCCTGGAGGCATGGTCTGGACCTTGCATGGTCAGTGCTGTCTACATACACCCTGGAGGCATGGTCTGGACCTTGCATGGTCAGTGCTTTCTACATACACCCTGGAGGCATGGTCTGGACCTTGCATGGTCAGTGCTGTCTACATACACCCTGGAGGCATGGTCTGGACCTTGCATGGTCAGTGCTGTCTACATACACCCTGGAGGCATGGTCTGGACCTTGCATGGTCAGTGCTGTCTACATACACCCTGGAGGCATGGTCTGGACCTTGCATGGTCAGTGCTGTCTACATACACCCTGGAGGCATGGTCTGGACCTTGCATGGTCAGTGCTGTCTACATACACCCTGGAGGCATGGTCTGGACCTTGCATGGTCAGTGCTGTCTACATACACCCTGGAGGCATGGTCTGGACCTTGCATGGTCAGTGCTGTCTACATACACCCTGGAGGCATGGTCTGGACCTTGCATGGTCAGTGCTGTCTGCAGAGAATAAGGCATGTGCACAGTGTCCAAAAGACTTAGACATGGTGATTAGCAGGTGTTCTCCTCATACAATTCAGGTGTTTAACAGGCAATAATGAGTTGCATCATAATTATGATCATCATCCTCCTCCTCATCATATCATTATTATTATTATTATTATTATTATTATTATTATTATTATTATTATCATATAATAATAATAACAGCAATGCCTAGCCAGGTGAATCTGCATGATACAAGCAGATGGCAAGCAGAGAACCTTATCACCCTACATGCAGCAGTCAAGTTTGGAAGATGAGAAAGCTTCATCACCTCATATTTGATTAAGCAAAATAAGAATCTCCTTTTACAAGGTATGTAGTACTTTTCACAAGTCTGTCTTTTGAACTAATGCTGTTTTCTACTGTTACTGCTACTGCATTTGTGGAAATAATAAGAGATAGGCTTGTTAGTAAGAGCATTAGAAAGTTGTGTTGAGAGGCAGACTGCAGGGGTAAAACACTCATTGCACTGTAGGATTGTTAGACATAATGTTAGACACATCCATCAGCTCACACTAGTATCTGTTGTATACATTACATACACGTCAGCTGCAAAATTATGTTTAACCCTCAGATAAAGGCATGTCAACTTGATTACTTGAAGTTTGGTAAATTTCGTCAATAAACTGATGTGCCAGACTTTAATTATAGAGTCTGATCACAGATACAAAAGTCTTAGATGTACAAATGTCATTATCCATGGTCAAAGGGTGGGGACTGGTCATGTACAAATTTGGCAGGGGAATTGGGTATCAAGGTTGCTAATACAGCTTTTTATCCAGCCTACAGAGCAAAGCACAAAAAACATGGAAAGCAGAAACACCCTGTTGATTTGGTGACTTCGACTGTAACCTCTAGCCAGAAGGAGACGTTTTCTGATGTGGACAAAGAGGTCCTACTGCACAATTTCCATCTTCATGGGTGGTGGTTATTTGGTCTGTATGCAGCTAGCAAGTCTTACCAGGACCATGCCTGGTATGATATGTCAGACTTTAATGCAGTTGGTGGCCACAACTGCATTTATTCATTGATGGACTCAATGACTACTGATATTATGTGGATTGCCCAACAAGTGTAACTCCTGAGATGGCAAGATAACAGGTAGGATCCACTGAGTGTAATACCTCTGCTGGAGATGATGGAGTTATTGGCATTTCTCATATATAGTGACACCTCTACAGAATCCTACAGTGTGGTGCAAGATGTTGGGGCAAGTGGACGGGCCCCCAGAGGCAATCCATAGGAGATCGCCCTGGCATGTAGACTTATTTCTGAGTAAAAATTCCTTTAAGTTCTCTGCCCCCCTTAGTCACTGGAAAACATCAGATGTTCAATATCCACATTCGTTTGCACAAGCTACCAAAATACTACTTGTTATCATGTTTATATTTGTAAAACTCAATTGGATGTGTATTTCTTGTACTGGGGCATGGATATTGCGTGTTTTGGTATAGTCACAGCTGATTGTTTATCTGGCACCAGTACTGTGAAACTGGACCCACCTTATGTTGGGGGATCTGCAAACGCTGATAATGATGGTGGGGATAAGCTGGCAGAGTCATGGAGTACAAAGTATGTGCTGGACACAGGGAATGTGACCACTGCCTCCCCAGCACCAACCATGGATGCAGTCTGTATGACTGCAGATGACCAGGCTAGCCACACCTCACAGGGAGAACAAGTTAATCAAGGAAGTGTGTTGTCCCCTAGAAGACAGATGTTAGAATCTGTCCCTAGCACTCAATTGCAGAGCGATCCACATAAGGGGATGAGTAATGGTGCTCTCTGCAGATATGGTTGCAATCCTTGCCTTGACGATAATGTGTCAGTTACCACAACCCAGATTATGTGCAGGGCCTTTGTGAAGTCACAGGCTATTACCACCAAAGCCATGGTGGAGATAGTGATGGTGATGCAAGATGTGCATGATGACGTATGGGAGTGCTGTACCATATGTATGATTGCTTGCATAGACTCAATCACACATTAGAACATGTAATGTCTTCTTTGGCTCATCTGCCATGTGCCAGGGTCCATCCATGGATCTGGGAGCAACTACATACATAGTTGGTAGCTAACATGGCAGTGGATGACCAGGATCTTGTTCCCACCCTTCCTTTGATCTGCTGTGAAGGTGTCTGTACCCCAAAGAGGATGTCACAGTAGTAGTGACCATTACAATTGTTCTTCTTTAGCAGACATCAGAAATGGTGACACTGACATTTAGCCATGGCCATGTTGTATTCAGTGCAACTCCTGGTAGAGCCAGCTTTCATGGGCAGGGGCATGCATAGGATGCTGAACCTTCTATAATGCATGCAGATATTTCCTAATAGTTATAGTTTTGCCCAGACCCTTGTAAAATCTATGATTTTCTGGTAAATCACTGAAGATTACAATACTCCAATAATGCAGTACAGAATTTCATGCTCTTATTGTTTAGGAAATGCAAATGAATGCAAAATGTGTTGTTCTATTGACTTTTAAGTGAATTAGAATAGTAGTTAAATATTGTCACTGATATGGGGCCTTTGTTTATTTTTGGCTTTGTCTAGAATTTTTGAACAAAGATGAGTGCTATATTTCCCTCTCACATAAACACATACACATATGCACACATGCACACACACACACACACACACACACACACACACACACACACACACACACACACACACACACACACACATGCGCGCACATGCACACGCACGCACACAAACACACACACACACACGCACGCGCGCACAAACACACACACACACACACACACACACACACACACACACACACACACACACACACACACACCTACCCATGCAAATACCCATATGCATCGACATATATCTAAAACCATCTAAATCATTAAGCTTTGCTATTCACCTGCCTTCTTTCTCCTAGACGTTTAGACTTAATCCATGATTGTGCCTTCACTTATATTCACTTTGCTTGTTTCCAAATGCCCTTGCTGAACTACTATGTATCTACGTTTACAAAACATATGACTCTCATTTGCTTAATGATGTATCAGGGGATTCAGATAATTTCTCCCTGTTACTCTACTTCATTCTTCATTCCGATTTATTTTACATACATGGACATATCACTGCAAGTACAATATGCAGTTGTATCTCTTCATTAAAAGTCATGGCAAGGAGTGCATAATGCTGCTTTCCTGATTTTAGAATCAAGAATCTATACTTCAGTAACAAATAGCAAAGTGGTGATAACGTGCGGGTAGTGCTGTATATTTCTTTCATTGTTGCATGACGTACTTTTGCCTTGTGTTATGTTTATTCTACCATGCAGATAACATGATAGAATCTTGCTTTAGTTTTATGCAAATAATCTGTATAGATATCTTGACAGTAAAAATTGCAGCCTTGACTGCATCCTGACTAAAGTCAAAATGTTGAGATCAGCTCTCATAGGCCACTAATGATGAGAGATGTTTATGAAGATATGCAGTACGATAGTTCTTTCTTCCATTTTATAATGTAATGATACAAACACTAAAGATTACTGAATATTTTATTTATTTATCTATGTTTTCAGGTAATTAATTTATGTTAGCCTGAAAGTCTTACGAGGTACAACTATATCTATACATTGATAACCTTGTATCATCCCTGTTCAGTTACTTCCTCAGAGTCACACACTGTGCATACCAAGATTGAGGGGAATCAAACCCATGGCTTCTAGATGAAGATGAAGCTCATTAACAGTGAATAGCCTTAACCATATGACTTAAAGTGTCAGGAAAAAAAAAACATTTTTGTATCATTTTGAGTTTAGACTTACTGTATACAGTTTCCTATGTATTCTACAAACAATACATTATTCATGTCACACAAACAGGTATTATTGCAGTTGCCATATGCATGCAT
The DNA here is from genome assembly GCF_019279795.1 of Protopterus annectens. Taxonomy (NCBI): domain Eukaryota; kingdom Metazoa; phylum Chordata; order Ceratodontiformes; family Protopteridae; genus Protopterus; species Protopterus annectens. Next base: position 599,389,260 of record NC_056730.1, on the reverse strand, counting down.
GTGTTTGCAAGCTTCCTGTCTCCTTTAAACCTCCCCACTCTCAGACTCTGCATTTTGCCAGCCTTTAAAAAGAAGTGATGTCACTTGCTTCATTATCGTAATGGGTGAGGAGCAATTTAGGTTTATTTAATATAGATAGCAGTAGTAAAAACAGAAATATGGCTTTAGGCAGCTTTCCAATGTTTCATTTTATGGGTACAACAGTGCATGGTTTCTGCAGTAAGAGCACTACAAACAAATTTTATTTGCAAACGATGCACTGTAGGTGCAATAAAGTACCTGCTATTCTGTGCAATGCATTGCTCTATGATCCTTTCAAGCTCAGATAAAGTTACTTACATTAATTTAATTTATTACACATATATATATATATATATATATATATAAATATATATATATATATATATATATATATATATATATATATATATATATATATTATTAAGAAAATACTGTTCTAATTATAAAAACAAATTTGAAGACAAACAATTACAAGTTGTAGCTTAAAGCTTCAAGGCATGAGATTTTTCCCACTGCCATCAAGCATTTTGTAGTGATATTAAGTCAATGTTAATGTTTTTGCCAAAAATCACTGATAAATATTTACTTTAATGATGTACCTCCCAGCCCCCCCCATGATCTATATCATTCTGTATCATTGCGAGTTTAAAAAGGCTATTCTTTCTACATAGTGTTTAACTTCATCAGATTCCACTCAAATGAAAAGTGAACAACACCATTTTTTTTATTTGTTTTGTATTAAAAACTTAAAAGCTAACTCATGCAGAACAAGACCAAATGTTATTTTACCTCTCTGTTTGTAGCTGTCATCTAGATTAGAGTACTGATCTTAATATATATGTATATATATATATATATATATATATATATATATATATATATATATATATATAAGTGCCATGCTGATCTCCCTACATTAAGTGTCATGCTGATCTCCCTGCATTAAGTGCCATGCTGATCTCCCTACATTAAGTGCCATGCTGATCTTCCTACATTAAGTGCCATGCTGATCTCCCTGCATTATGTCCCATGCTGATCTTCCTACATTAAGTGCCATGCTGATCTCCCTACATTAATTGCCATGCTGATCTCCCTGCATTAAGAGCCATGCTGATCTCCCTACATTAAGTGCCATGCTGATCTCCTTACATTATGTGCCATGCTGACCTCCTTACATTAAGTGCCATGCTGATCTACCTGCATTAAGTGCCATGCTGATCTCTTTGCATTATGTGCCATGCTGATCTCCCTACATTAAGGGTCATGCTAATCTCCCTGCATTAAGTGCCATGCTGATCTCCCTACATAAAGTGCCATGCTGATATCCCTGCATTAAGTGCCATGCTGATCTCCCTACATTAAGTGCCATGCTGATCTCCCTACATTAATTGCCATTCTGATCTCCCTGCATTGTGTCATGATGATTTCCCTGCATTAAGTGCCATGCTGATCTCCTTACATTAAGTTCCATGCTGATCTCCCTAAATTAAGTGCCATGCTGATCTCCCTGCATTAAGTGCCATGCTGATCTCCATGCATTATGTGCCATGCTGATCTCCCTGCATTAAGTGCCATGCTGATCTCCCTGCATTATGTACCATGCTGATCTCCCTGCATTAAGTGTCATGCTGATCTCCCTACATTAAGTGCCATGCTGATCTCCCTGCATTAATTGCCATGCTGATCTCCCTACATTAAGTGTCATGCTGATCTCCCTACATTAAGTGCCATGCTGATCTCCCTGCATTAAGTGCCATGCTGATCTCCCTGCATTAAGTGCCATGCTGATCTCCCTACATTAATTGCCATTCTGATCTCCCTGCATTGTGTCATGCTGATCTCCCTGCATTAAGTGTCATGCTGATCTCCTTACATTAAGTGCCATGCTGATCTCCCTGCATTAGGTGCCATGCTAATCTCCCTGCATTAAGTGCCATGCTAATCTCCCTACATTAAGTGTCATGCTGATCTCCCTGCATTAAGTGCCATGCTGATCTCCCTACATTAAGTGTCATGATGATCTCCCTACATTAAGTGCCATGATGATCTCCCTGCATTATGCACCATGCTGATCTCCCTGATTGTCATGCTGATCTCCCTGCATTAAGTGCCATGCTGATCTCCCTGCATTATGTGCCATGCTGATCTCCCTGCATTAAGTGCCATGCTGATCTCCCTGCATTATGTGCCATGCTGATCTCCCTGCATTAAGTGCCATGCTGATCTCCCTACATTAAGTGCCATGCTGATCTCCCTACATTAATTGCCATGCTGATCTCCCTGCATTAAGTGCCATGCTGATCTCCCTGCATTAAATGCCATGCTGATCTCCTTACATTAAGTGCCATGCTGATCTCCCTACATTAAGTGCCTTGCTGATCTCCCTGCATTAAGTGCCATGCTGATCTCCCTGCATTATGTCCCATGCTGATCTCCCTGCATTAAGTTCCATGCTGATCTCCCTGCATTAAGTGCCTTGCTGATCTCCCTGCATTAAGTGCCATGCTGATCTCCCTGCATTATGTCCCATGCTGATCTCCCTGCATTATGTCCCATGCTGATCTCCCTGCATTAAGTTCCATGCTGATCTCCCTGCATTAAGTGCCATGCTGATCTCCCTACATTAAGTGCCTTGCTGATCTCCCTGCATTAAGTGCCATGCTGATCTCCCTGCATTATGTCCCATGCTGATCTCCCTGCATTAAGTTCCATGCTGATCTCCCTGCATTAAGTGCCTTGCTGATCTCCCTGCATTAAGTGCCATGCTGATCTCCCTGCATTATGTCCCATGCTGATCTCCCTGCATTATGTCCCATGCTGATCTCCCTGCATTAAGTTCCATGCTGATCTCCCTGCATTAAGTGCCATGCTGATCTCCCTACATTAAGTGTCATGCTGATTTCATTGCTGTCATTCATGACATACACACATTCCTACCACTGGTAAATTAATAAACCCAATTATTTCAGGAATCAAAACTGCTATCCACATGAAGGTCATTGTATCAAGTGCCAATTTTAAATAACCAATACATTTTTTAACCACACTTTCCATAAAAGAACACATCCTGATTTGCTTCTTTCCTCTTCTTAACCTGTATAGTTGCCACTTTACCAGGTCAACTTTGTTTTTTTCGGGTCTATATTACAAGATCGAAGTATTACTTAATCAAATAAGTAAAGCTCAATCTTGTAATATCGAAACCGTAAAATGTTGAACGGACGATTTAACCCAAGGAAACAGTTCCCTTGACTGTTATGTGGAGTACGTCCATTGTCCAATTTGGAGTTATCTTGGAGTTGGTATATTTAGGTGGGGGGGCACAGTCTTCCACATCGCTGACTGTGGGGGGTGAAGCCCCTCACTTGATTTCGAATGTCAAGTTTTTTTTTTGATTCTGCCAGGGGAGGTGTTTCCCTTGGTTGAATTAGCCGTTCAACATTTTTAGATGTCAATATTACAAGATCGAGGTTTAGTCATTCGATTAACTAAAGCTTCGATGTAATATACTGTTTATAACCATTACAAACTTGAGACTCTATAATATGTAGGATATTGCAGTAGAAGATATGGTGCACAGAATACTTAGTAGGATAATTAAAATGATATAAGCATGTTATATATGGAGAAGTTGTTATTACTAAACACATACCATTTTGTTGGCTCTGTGACACAGAAGGATGAAGATCTGTCTATAACCCAGCCTCCATTGGTTTGAATAGTAGCTCAACCACTGCTGGAGTTCATATGAAGAAGGGGTGGAGCAAGGAGGTAGTGTCCGCTCATGTTTCTTGGAAGGAGAGGGAGGGATGTGCTGAGGGCACACCCCTTGTTAATAACTAGTGGGGAATGGGAGCTATCAAACTAATTGCTGTTTACTATGGTAGGCAGAGGCTTTGAGGACCATACCACTGTGTATTCAAGGACAGATTGCCTTAAATGTCCAACTGCACTCATACCCTGACTACATCTTCCCAGAAGTCCAAAGGTATGATGGTTGTAGTATGTAACTGCAGTCAAACCCTCAGTAAACCAGCCAGCCTGATAATGGTGACCCCCTTTGCTTGTCCTTCTCCCCAGTATCATGGAACAGTTGATAAACCAGTAGCCATATGCCCTACACCTCTGTATAGACAGATCTCACCTAGTGAAGGATCATTTCAATGTGCATCCCTAACACAGTAGCCACAGGGAGAATGCAACAGCAGAGAGTACTGTGGAATAATGTGTAAAATAAGCAGGGAGTCATGCAAGCATTTAAACTATTGTCAAAAAAATAAATGCAGATGATGGCAGTGAGAAGATATGAGGATAGCATGATCTTGATCTGCAGATGTTTATATGGTACATGTGTTAATTTTGTGACTCAAAGAGGTTCTGACACTTACAGTCATGAAAATGAATAGAAAACAGTCAAAAGCAGTTTAGGAACAGATGCACACACACACACACACACACACACACACACACACACACACACACACACACACATATTCACACACACACACATTCACACATTCACACATACATGGCTACATACAAGTATTTCAAGCACAGGCATTAATGCCCTTCTAGCCTGCCAATATACCATAACAGTTGTCCCCATAATAAGTGTCCAGGCTATTCTTAAAAATATCTAAACTAGTACTTGCTTTAATGTAATTTGGCAGTCTGTTCCATGCATCAGTTGCTCTCTCAGAGAACCAATTAGTACAATTCTCATTCCTATAGAATCCACTACAAAGGTTGTCTGATGATTGTCTACTACTTTTTGATAATCCCAAACATTCCCAGAGGTAGTTGTCTTTACATGTCCTATATACCTGAATAAGGTCACCTCTTAAATATCTACGTGAGACACTGTACAAGTTCAGATATTTTAGTCTTTCATAATAACTTAAATGTTCACATCCATGGATACCCTTGGTATATTTCTGCTGCACTCCTTATGGTTTAATCATGCTTATTTTCTTATAAGGGCCTGTACTGAGGGGTATATTACTGTAGTTAAAAGCTTTAAAGATATTGTATTCAAAAAACACCCTGCTCTGTTAGTGTTTTATGTATGACTCTATCAAATGCTGAAGTTAAATCTATATAAATTACATCACAGCACAATTTTTATTCATAACTGTTATTATATTGTTATAGAACATTATATTACAGGTAAAAGATCTTTTTGCAACATATAGGATCATAGGATCATAGGAAGTTACTAGGCTACTGGCCCTAAGGCCCTTACAAGCCTAGCCAAGAATTTAGCCCATGTTCTGACAAGTCAGCACCCAACACCCCGGTCCAGCAGGGTCACAGGTGGAATCCCAGGGGTGTAATTTCTGTTCCCCATCCAATTATCCAGGTTGTTCTTAAAAAGGGTTAATGAGGTACTCTGCTTGATGTGGAAAGGGAGTCTTTTCTACAGAATGGGGAGTCTCTGGGGCATTCTGATATATGGTTTTGAGTCCCACCCTTTCCAATTCTGACAATAACATATCCAATATTACCTTCTCCATTATTTTTCCACAACATGAAATTAGACTTAAGGGTCTAATGACTTTGGATTAGTGCTACTCCTCTTTCCTTAAAGACAGGTTTAATAAGTGCATGTTTTCAATCTTGAGTAATCTCCCCATATTTATACAACTAGCAAATAATGGATATAATGCTACTAAGTCCTTGCTGAAGTGTTCTTTTGTCATTATTATTAGATATTATTACTCATTATGTCTCCAACCCATGCTTTGTTTGGTTCCAGTTTCCATAGTTCTCTATCAATATAATCTAATTTGATTTCAGTATCTGGGGTGACCTGGATGGCATGAGGGCATTGTGGAACCAAACTGTTTTGTATTGTAAATTTATATCTAATCTGTTGTGTTTGAGGATACATTTTATAATCTACACGCAATTTATCGATTTATATATCTTTACTCCTTCCACATTTTAGGTATCTATAAAACAGTTGCCTATTATGCTCAATATCTTATAAATTTTCTTTGATTTTTTTCATCACCTTATCTCACACTATGCTAAATTTGTTTGCCTAGTGTGCTTATTTCAGTTTCCAAAGTTGTAGTAAGACCTGTTTTCCAATTTCTTATATTTTTGTATTTCACCTTAATCAAGTATCTTGTTCTTATGGAAGTATATCCTCCTGACGTTGCGTGCTTAGATCTTGATGGTAAACATCTTTTTTGTTTTTATTTTTTGCATTCAAACAATATCTCTTTCAAAACTTTTCACATTCCCTCTACAGTTTGCCCACTGAATGTATCACTCCAATTATTTTTACATAGTGACTGTTTTGCTTCCACATAACCTGCCATTAATCTTCTGTGCATAATTGCCTAGCAACAAATTAACCTTTATAACCCCATGATCACTGTATATAATGGTGGTAAAGCTTGACACAGAGTAAAAGTAATATCTTTAGGAACACAGAAAATGTCTAGTATGTTCTATTTACAATCTGAAGCAATTGTTGCTCCTGAACATAAGTTTTAATTGCTTTCCTTACTAATGGTGTTGAATCAATATTATTCCATTCTGTTTCTGTTAACTTTTAAGTCCCAAGCAACTATTATTTTTCTGTCCCATCTTTTATGCAAGAAATATATGAATTCATCTAGGGACTTTGGTGGTCTATACACGCCAGCAATCGGTATATGTTCCAAGATTGTCTTTATTGTCACAGTTGCACTGAACATGTAATAATCACAGGTCTCATAATTATCTTTAATCACTAACATAACATACACACGTGTTTTTGGTTAGAATGTCTGTTATAGTAAAAACATTTAAACTTTGACAAAACTGTTTTTCAGTCATTCTTCTTTAATTATGTTTCACAAACAATAACAAGATTAATCATGTGGAAATGCAGAAAATTTTCCAATAAAAGAATCCTTATTTAGAATACTTCTGTACAAACGAGGCCACAAACCACTGTAAGGTGGTATTTAGGGTCTGTTTTTTATTTGTTGTGGACTAGCTTTGCATTACAGGGTCTGTGAAGGGGAAGACAAACATTTGAGGCAACCTGCGTCCTGTTTTCAGAGTGCCTTACACACGCACGCTTGAATTAGAATGCCTGCTGTTGTTCTGACGAACGGATTCTTTTGACTGTGTGGAAGGAAGTCGTCAGAGAAGGCAAAAGCAGACCCTGTAATTATGGTTTTGGTCACTTTTTTTTTTGGGGGGGGGGTACTATTTGTAAAGACATCTTCAGGTCAAAATTAAAAAAAAAAAAAACTGCTAACAGCCACAAAGTACAGGAAGAAGTGCATTGTCTGGCAATAAGATGTTTTGGGAAGTGTTCTTATTACGTGTGTAATCACGAAAGTGATTTTGAGTTTATCTGTATTTGTAAAGTACTGCCATGGAGACACTTTGTTAGCACCTTAACTGAAATTATTGACTGGAGTTTGTGTAACTCAGCACTTTACCTAACCTAAGAAAAGCAGCAATCCTTGCCCTTGACATATTTACAATCTCCTATTGTCGCAGGGTGTATTTCGTGACTCGCTTTTCCAGTAGCTCACATCGTCTTGACAAATGCAGGCACTGCAAAGCGGAGAACCACTGTGTAGTTTCAGGAGCAAAGGGGTACAAACTCGCACCTTTTCTCCTCTTCGTTGCTCATCCCCACATTGACAGAGTAATGTTTTCATCTTCACAGTCCCCTTTATAGATTAAGCAACCTGTTTCCGCACACATATACCAAATTATGGCAGTGCGGAAATCTGGTTGCGATAATACGTAAGTACTTAATGCTCCTAGCATTAACAACCATTAGCAATGCATCAAATGTTGCCATCTGTGAACTGTTAAATTTTTGACCAGGCAAAAACTGTGACTTACGATTGTCAAATATTGCAAAATATCTACTGTAAAAATTCTCCTTCCTTGTCTTCACAAGGGTATTTCATCCTGTCTGAATACACATAGGCCTAAAATTGTTTGGATGCTCTACACATTTGCATTTTTTAAAATGGGAAATTTTGTAATGCATGTATTGACCCAAAGATCTTTTCATTCATAGTGACCTGACTGTCCTTCCTATATGTGATTTGTGAAAAATACACACTGACACGTGTACTAGCTATGCTATTTATTAGGGCTGTAAGTTCCCTACTAACAATCAGAGAGTCCTTGTGGGTGAGACCATTTGTAAACATATCCATACTTCATTACTTTAAACCATTCTATGGCCTGTCTCACATCCTGTATTTTTGTTCCTGTCAAGCCTAACTCTATTTGATGTTCATTATCTGCTCTACAAATGTAAGTATCAGTTCTAATAGTTGAATCTCCAATTACAAGAATATCTTTTCTGATCAGATATGTGGAATCTTCAACTTCTAATTCAATAATACCTGCTCTGTCAGTTGTTTCAAAGGAATGCTGTTCATCACCATTAGTCTTATTAATCCCACTGTTTTCATTGTGCATTACATTTGCATGCATACAATTTTCATCCAGCTTGCTTTGTACATCCACAGCTTGAGCCATGTTAAAAGAGTCATTCTCTCTCCTCCTTTTTTTTACAATAATGTTCTTCGATCCTTCCAAGTTCAGTTTTGATTTCTTCCTTTTCACCTGGCTCTTGCCTCTTTTTTCTAACTTCTAGTTTGGAAAAATGATGCCTTTTTCTGTAGACAGAAGCTTTTCTTACAGAAAATGTTGTCATTCCCTGTAATCTGTGTGTCACATAACAATGCAGTGTCCTTTTTAGTATATATTATCTTTGTTTTACAGACACTTATCAGTTTCTATTTCTTCTTTGTTATTTACTATGAGCTTCTTCTTTTTTCCCCTTTCTATATGCTCTGAATCCTCGGGTTGCTGAATACTTGTATTGTTAGTAGCATTATCTTGTTTCATAGGGGTTGAGTGATCTTTACAGACAATAGACACATTTTTTCCTAAATGCGTTCTATTTGGTTTGCCTAACTTTATCTCATCAGTCCAGTCATTAATATATGTAACAACAGTTCTCAGTAAGTCTACATTTATTATCATTTATGATAAGCAAATCATCCAGTCGTCAGGTGTCACCTTTAAATACACATAGGATTAATTATACTGTACAAGATAGTTGTACTTTAGGAAATCATTAATAGCATACTAATTTAAGAAATCCATATTCAGTTGCAAATGCATAGAACATTCTAAAAGAAAGGAATAATAAAAAATCAGTTACCACAGTATTCAAAGAGAATTTAAATCAACATCTATTTGAAAAATAACGCAAACAACATGCAACTCAATATTAAATTAAGTACAGTGAAGTTGTGGCTCTGCCCGTAGAAGTTGTGAAAGTCACACAAAAGCTGGAATTCCTTTACATTGCATGCAGATGCGCAGAGTAGCTTCAGCTTACTATCACTCACAGTCTCGCCTCTTTTTAAAAGTAAAGATCAATAAATCAGAAACCAAGACAAGATTGTTTAGATAAGCTCTGGATTGTCCTCTCTGCAATCTTTGTGAATTTATACCTGATTAGGTCCCTTGGGATGCCTAGAATTTGTCTGTCTAAATCCTATCCCTTTCTAATAACTAACAATTTAAATTAAACGTTAAACAACAACATATAAATCAAACTAAATCTTATTGTCTACAGATTGCATTATCCTGGTTACATCCTCCCACTGTAGTACTTAGAATGATAAACAGGAATGGCTAAAACTGGGATGGGAGATTTAATTTAATTGGGGAGCAGAGGTGTCATTTAGAAAACAAAGGGTTGATCTAAGCACCAAGAGAGAGTTAGGTTCCTGAATTATTATAAGCAAGTGTGTAAATCAGTTAGGCTAATTTTCCTTGTTTTAAGTGAAACAAACAGCCCTCATACACTCTCCCATTGAAAAGTCACTTGACTAGTAGGGCAAAGAGGCTAGAATGCTTTAATTTTGTAGGTTCACTGAGGAGAAATACTGTATAACCCTTCAGGCCCTAAATAAAATGGAGAATTTCTGTCCCTCTTGTCTAGGGGTATGGGGTGTGGCAGTTCATCCATTATCTTAAGTGCTGATGGAAAATATGAACCATGTAGATGCCAATTAGCTGACGCTGATTATGCTGTAGCTAACTTGGCTTTCATGGGATTTCTGATTGTCTCTGCTGGGATGCAGGAAAGATTTTTGAGGGTCTTCTTGTTGGTTTCAATGGTTGATGATGAAATGAAGAGGTCTACATGGAAAGGGGATACCCCCTACGAGTAGGAGATCTGTATTATGCCCCATAGAGCATGGACAAAAAAAAATGCTGTGCTCCTTCATTAGTAAGTGTGCAACCTGATGGGAGACAAATAAGTGATGCAGGATAATGCTATGTTCCCCCTAGAAATATGCAGAGGCAAATTGACTTAATACTTGACAAGGATAGAGCACTTTGAATGAGATTAAACTGTACCGAATATAGGCTACACATACAACTATAAGCCTTGTGCCACTGGACGACAGAAATTTATAAATATGCATTATTTTGGTAAGTAATATGACAGAGGTCTTACCTAGTTAAAGGTGATGCATTTTATGGAATTTGTAACAATGGAATTTAATTAAGAATGGGGAAAACCGCAAAGTATGTATAAAGATGAGTTGAACAGTGAAGTTGTCATTATTGCATATTGATAGCTAAATTATCCTGTCTAATAGATTATGCTCACAAATACTGTCAGATGTGTTGGTGTAGGTTTTTCTGAGGGAATCTATGGACAAATATAGCCCAGTCCAGTTTAAGTTGAAGAGATGATGAAATCAATTGGGGGAACCATTGTTCTGTCTGGTACACAGATCTCAAATCACCCACAACTCACTAGCATATACGTATTATGATTTTTCTCTAAAGTGAAGAAAGCAATGGAACATAATTAAATGTCAACTTGAGCTACTTTACTCCAGCAACTATGACTCAAGCTTGGATAATTCCAGCAACTTACTGTAAGCCATTTAACAATAACTGGTCCCACATTAAAGATAACAGTGTTATGCTTTCACTCCAATCATGCCTAAAAAGAGCAATAAAAAACAAAAAACACTACCACTGTCAATATGCTTTCATTCCTAAAGTGTACTCCTGGGCATTCATTCAAATTGGTTTTATATTCGGAGTCATATTAATTCAGTCACAAAATATATTTACTAGTCAACTGTATAGGCTTAAAACTAGAATGAGTTTGCATTCTGAATGGATTTCAATGGCAGTAAGATGTGGTTCCATAGTTTAGCTACATTATATGGATATAGAGAGTCACTTGCAGTACTAGATGATATGGTTATAGTGATTAGTGTTTTTTTTCTCTAGAGTTTAAAATTATATTGGAGGAGTAATGTGTTAAGTTGCTAAGGACCAGGCAATTTTGTGGAGTATAGAGAAGTATTTAGCAGTTAGAGAGCTAGGTGAAGTGGTTATTGTAACCAGTTTAATTCTCTGAAGGGTAGGCAGTGGTATGTTCTATAGCTATAGGTGTACTGTAAATTTACTTTACTATAACATTGCTCAGGTTTGGTCAATTGTGAGACTTGAAGGTTATTGAGGATTGGGGCAGCATAGAGGGCAGATGGCAGTAAGAATGTAGAGGTTATACATGTTCTGACTAAGTCAGTGTGACAGGTTTTCAATCTGTATAGTCTGCCTTGCTTTTGATGAGTTTTTAACCATGTGTGATACACTGTAGTTGAATTTCAACTCGCCATGTATGATTATGCTGAGTAATTTTGTGTAGTTTACTCGATCTGCCTTGGTGTTCTTGGAGATTATAGTGAATGCTGTTGCTCTGGCAGAGATGTGATTTGTAGTAGGGTTTTTTTTGTGGGGGTTTAGTACTAACTGAAAATAATTTAGCAATGTTTCAATCGATAAGGATTGTTGTGCAAGGCTTTAGAATTTAGAGAGAGGTTTAGCAGAGCAGACTAGGGTTGAGTTATCGGTGTATTGAATTAAGGTAACATTTTTTGTAGCAGTGTAGAGATCATTGATGAATATGATAAAGTATGGGGCCTAGTAGAGTTGCTTGTGGCACACCAATAGTTACAGTCAGGAAGGTGGAGAAATCATTTTTCATTTCACTGTTGTGCTCTGTTTGGGAGGAGCCAAAGTCACGGTGGTACAGCAGTAGCGTTGTTGCTTCACAGCAAGAGGTTCTCCTGTTCAATTCTCGGCTGGAGTGCCTTCTGTGTGGAGTCTGCATGTCCTCCCTGTGGTCGAGTGACCTCCGAAAGACATGCATGAATGGGTGTGCCTTTGCTGAATGCTGGTCTTCGGGCTGGCCACTCGGCACCATAAAAATCTACTGCCAATCATTAGCAGACCGGAGTTCCACTTTGGCGACCCCTAACAGGGAAAAGCCAAAAAGACAAACAACAAGAACGCTCTGTTTGGGAGGTAGCTATGGAACCATCACAGTGAAGAATTAGTGAGCCACAAGGATGAGAGTTTATTTAAGAGTTTCTGGTGAGATGCAGTATCAAACACTTTTGATAAGTCTAGCAAGATGGTGCAAACTAGACTTTCGACATATCTATGGGTGTTGACAGTATTAACACAATTCAGCAAAGCAGTAGTTGTGCAATGATGAGGATGAAAGCTTTGTTGGGTTGAAGAGAGAAGCTGGTTATCTTTTAGATAGGGAGAAGCGGCATACGAATACAGTTTTCTAATAATTTTGATAGGGGTGACAAGATGGCAATCAGCCTATAGTTTGAAAGATCAATATTCCACCCTTGTGCAGTGGAATAATGAATTTTTTTTTTTCCATAGTAAGAGGATTTGATTTTCAGATATGGATAGATGTATAAGAATTTAAACTGCATATGCAATAGCCTCCACTGCTGTTTTAAGACATTCAGCAGGTGGACTGCCAGTGCAGTTGTAGTAGTCTATAATTTTTTTCAGGTATTTTTTGATGGTATCTCTGGGAACCGGTTGGAAGGAAATGTGTTGAAGATGGCTACTTGATTGAGTAGGGACTTCAAGAGTTTGTCTACTCACCTGGTTAATAAATGCACAGATTGTACAAAGTGGTTATTGAACTGGATGGCTGTTTTATAATTTTGTTTCTTTGTCCTTGATGTTGGCTGTGCATCTTTTCCTAGATTTAACAGTTTATTGCTGGAGGCCCAGAACGTTTTTGGATTATCAGTGTATGTGTAAGTTTTAATTGGTTGATTAATAGGCATTCTTCTCTTTGGTGATAAACTGTTTTGTTAGGTTTCTTAATTGCGTACATTTAAATGTTACCCACAGTATCTTGTATTCATTGCAGTGGATACTCTCCACTAACCTGCACATTATACAGTTAATTACTTCTAGAGATTTGAGTATACACTGGAAACCATTAAGTGATGACCATTATCATTCTTTCATTCAACTTTATGGTTTCTCTCAAGCAATATATCTTACAATAAAGACAAATAAATTATCCAAACATGAAAGCAGGAACGTCTCTGACTTTCCTGTGATAGCTGACTATCTTTGTAATCACATGCCATTTCTGGTTATTTGTAATCATAGTAAAGCTTATAAAATATCGTTGAGATTTGCATTCCAGAAATATACAAATGTTTCTTTACTGAAAAATGTACATTTATCTTCCATGTCATCAGATGGTCTGTACTTCACAAGCCATGTCAAGACAGGGTTGTGCGTCACTTTAACCATCCTGAGCAGTACGAGACCTGTGAGTCGTATTCACTTACTTGGTGAACGCAAGCTTACTTACTCATTACATCTAGGCCATGATGACTCTCAAGAAATACCTTTTTGTTTCAGCTTTGTCAGAATACTATGGCATATAGAGATGTCACCACTTTCTATAAGCCAGATAATGAATATTGCATTTAAAAACAGAAAACCTTACTTTACAGTTCACCTAAAATATGTGGCAACTTTCCTAGAAATGCTGGAACTATCTAAACTCATTTCTAAAACCAATGTATTCTATGATATTGGTCTAATATCCTCTACTTACAACTAATTAATTGTTTGAAGTTTCAGAAGTCATTTCAAAGACTAAGTCCACACTACTGTAGCTAATCAGCATTAATGGATTATCTCTGCTTCACCTGCTCATCAGTGACTTTTTCTTTGGTTTTGCATTAAATTGCCTCACTTGATGTACTACTGTCTGTAATCTGTATCTGTATTGGTAGACTATGCTGCTTCTGAACTATTAAAAACTTCAGTAAATAGTCCCTCCTTCTCCTACTTCAGTGCTAATAAAATAAATACATCCTGCTGTCATATTGAAACGTTCATACCAAATTATGCTCTGTTTTTTTTTTTTAATAACTGTTTGCTTCCTTTGCTTCCTCTCTGTCCTTAAGTAATTTTCATTCTCTGAGATGTGATACTTTTAGCAATATGGCTGCATTTGCTCTATAAGTGAATATAAACAAATAATTATGTTTTCATTAAACAACTTAAATAGAACCCATAGTATATTCATATACGTTCACACATTTCAAGATCAAAAATGTTAAAAGATAACTCATTTTGGAAGAAAAACATTTTGCTCCTAATAGATGACTTTATTACTTGCAACAAACAGCAGGAGCCCCGGCTCAAACTGCATCCTTCTGCTGTAAAGGTATATGTATCTGTCGGTGAAATGCTATTAACAATTTTTCTCATCATGGTATTGATGAAGTAGAGAAATTTCTTTGGTGCTTTTTTAGTTTTAATTTATTTGTTCTTGGCCTTGAGGTTTGCTACAACTCATGCAGATATTGAATAAGACACATTCTGCTAGTTTGGATTAATGCAATGTGTGTGTGTGTGTGTGTGTGTGTGTGTGTGTGTGTGTGTGTGTGTGTGTGTGTGTGTGTGTCCTATTATTTTCTACTTTCGAACCTGCCTTTCAGTTCACCTTGTTAAAACAGGTGACATCTGCAGAAAGTCTATAGAGCAACTTTAAAATCACTTTCTGCAACACAAGAAACTGGCTAATGAGATTTCATTGCATTTGATTTACTTCATGGTTCAGTATAGAAAATTTGGGCCACTAGAAAGCAGGACTAGCAACCTTGTCTGTCATTCCTAATTGGTGAGACATGCTACTTGTACCTGACTTTCCCTGCCTGCTAATGAAAATGTTCAAACACTGCAGTTAATGAATTCAGATGCTAAACACAACCTCCCATTACCAGGTGCAACCAAGTGAGAAGGGTAATTATTTCAGCCTTTTGTCTTTCAGGCATGCCCGCTTATATTGTTTGGTAATTACTAGTGCCATTCTTTGCCTGAGATAGTGCTCCTAACTTTATATTCTACCTATTTGGACAAGTAATCAAAAATGTTACATGTTGAGACAAGAAGAAGACTGAAAATCTATAGCAAATGAAAAATATATGCTTTGCATTCAGATTTAGAAAGCCAGATTATTTATTTGTATTTTATTTTACATTTGTTAACCGGGAAAGCCCGACTGGACATAGGTCCTTTTTCAGCGAAGGCCCGGGGAGAAAAGATCCTCATTTACTTAACAAATATTAAAGCAGTAAATAGTAAATACCATAAAGCAGTACATGATGAAAAGTCCAAGTAACAAACTATTAATACAAATGAATGATCCAGAAAATCCAAGAAACTACAAATAATACAAATGAATAAACCAGTGATACAACAATAGCAGGTGGCACAAATAATATATGAGCAGACTGTACTTTACAGTGAGAGTGAATACTATAGTTACATATATAGATAGTAGTATAAAATTAACTAGTATGTCTTAATTAGCATAGATAATAATTAGTTGTTGGTTTTATTGAGCGAGTATAGTAGAAGATAGAACACTGGAGACAGTTGCGATTGGATATAATGCAGTAGCCAGTTTGGGTTTCAAGTCCTAGCGAGAACATACAAAAGTGGATTATAGCTACTGAGGAATGTAGTATTGAATATCATGTAGGGTTGCAGGGATAGCACCAAGAATTTGAAAGGTGTGTTTTGAGAAGTTTTTTTAAATTGTGGGATGAAGCAATTGTTAGTAAGAGAGGTTGCTAGTTTATTCCATAATTTGGAGATGTAGTGTGAGAATAGTGATTCACTGGCTGCGTTGTTTGCTTTAGAGACCTGTAGGAGGGATTTATTGGATGAGCAGAGATGTCTGGAGGAGTTATAAGGTTGTAGAAGGCTATAAAGAGCAGGAGTTTTATCTGGGTGTTAGAGGATTTTATGAGTGAAGGTAAGTTGATTAAATTGCAGTAGATGTGGAAGTTCCAGCCAGTTTAGTTGCGTTGAGTGATGTGCAGTGATGAGAGCTATGTGAGGCACCAGTTGTAAATCTGGCTATCTTATTTTAGCAAGATTCAAGTTTGGCAATGTCTGTTTTATGGAGGTTGGTTAGTACCAGGAAAGCATATAAGAGAGTAGAAGGAGACGAGTTCAGGCAATAGTGGATTTGGTATTCTTGGTAAGGAATCTATTATTCCTATACAGGAGACTGAGTTTCTTATGGACCTTTTTTAGTGGTTTGGGCAATATGTATGTCAAATTTCAGATTGTTGTCTATTACTACACCTAGCAGTTTTTTGTGGGTAGAGAGGGTAATGATGGTACTGTTTTTAGATATTTTCTGAAAGGGTGGGGAGGGGGTATTGGCTGGTGTGGAGGGGGGTTTGCCTAGATGAAAGAGGAGAAGCTTTGTTTTGTTTTGGTTAAGCATGAGGTGGGAGTTTGTGAGCCAATTTTCAGCCAATAGGAAGGAATCCTGGGTATATTTGTGGAGAGTTTGAAGAGAGGCTGAACATACGAGCGTGGAATCATCAGCATATTGGACTATAGTGGCATGGGATGTGGAGGTATGGAGTTGATTGGTAAAGACAGAGAAAAGGAGGGGCCCCGGTATGGAATCTTGAGGAACTCCTATGCCATCTGGAAGGAGGAGAGATAGTTGTTGCTGCCAATGGGTGGCCTGTTGATGACCTGTAATGTAGTTTTGGAACCAGGAGATGGAAGAGGTAGAGCGGTTTAGGGAGGAGAGGATGTTGATTCGTTTTGGGTGGTTAACCATATCGAAGGCTTTGGACAGGTCTAGGAATATAGCAGATGCATATAATCCATTATTTCTATGGTGGTTAACTGTGTTAGTGAAGGACATCAGGGCTGTGATGGTACGGTGAGATTGGAGGAAGCTGTGTTGTATATCTATAAGCAGTTTTACTCGTTGAAGATATTCTGTTAGTTGAGTGTGGATAACTCTTTCTAAAATTTTAGACAGGGGAAAAAGATAGCAATGGGGTGCTAATTAGTTAACTCAGTGGAGTTACCTCCTTTGTGTAGGGGTATTATGTTGGAGATTTGCCAAGTAGTGGGGACCAGGGTCTCAATGATAGATCTATTTATAAGAATGGATACTGGGTAGGCAACGACTTCTGCTACAATTTGAAGGAATTCTGCAGGGAGGTTGTCAGCTGCTAGGGAAGATGGTCTGAGTTTTTTGAGTAATTTTTTGGTTGTGTAAATAGAGATTGGAAGGAATGAAAACAGATTTTTAGAGGTTAGGGTCTGTGTGGTGTTTTGGTTTGTGACAGGAAAAGGGTTATTATGGTAAGGCTGAGAGTTTGCGAGGGCTTGGATTGACTCAGTAAAGTAGGTATTAAACTGGGTTGGTACATTTTCTGTGTTACTAGGGGTTGATGGCGTGGGGGTAGCTGATTTACCATGGTCTAGTATGGTATTGACTGCAGCCCAAAATTTTTGAGGATTGTTTTACTGTAATTTTAAATATATTCTATGGTTTAATTTCCAGATTAATAATTATTGCTGTTTTAAATATTGGTGGTGCGCATCTGTGTTTCAGTAGAAAGGACTGTCATTTAATTGGGACCTAATTGCAAGTGGCTTGTAAATATCATCTGGGAATAAATAAGTACAAGGTTATCAGTCTGCAAACTATTACAAGCCTAATCAATAACCAGAGGTCAGACTAAAACCCTGCACCTTGTATAGTGTGGTGAAGACCTCAACAATTATGATAACCCTACCATAACTGCTTTCATCTTGCATGAACTATTGGAGAGGGAAGGCAAGAGCAAATATGATGAAAGAGGATAAAACACGTCAAACAAAGTACTTCGCTGACCCTCTTCAAGCACAACCTTGATGAGTGGATGGGCAACCACAAAATTGTCCCAGGGGTTCCACCTGTGTCCCTTACTGACAGGGGCAACAGCTGCTGACCGAGGTTTTTTTTTTGTGGATAAATTCTTGGCTAGGCTTGTAAGGGCTCCAGAGCCATTAGCCTAGTAATCTCCTATGATCCTATAACTTAGATGAACACAAGGCTAAATAAAGTCAACACAATGAAACTTTGGATTTCCCTATAAACACCAGTGAAAGATCTTTGCAAGAGAGCAACTGCTTCTGGAGTTCTTATGTAGGGTACTGTGCCCCAATATCCCTTCCTTTTTATTCTCACCAAGTTTCAAAATGAACTTAAGGCATGCAACTGGTCAGTACTAAAAAGTCTCCCCTAGATGAAGCAGTAGCATACTTTAACACCAAATTCCTTGCTATTCTTAACTCCCATACTCCCAGACGCTCTATTAGAACCAAAGTTAACATTGCACCATGGCTTTCTAAAGTTACCAAAACCAAAATTTCACTCAGAAACAAAGCATGGGCCACCTACTGAAAAACAAAAGCCCCACTTGATCAACTAAAATTCAGACAGCTAAGGAGTGACAGCAAAAAATCCATAACCTTAGGCAAAAAGAACGTCTACTACCATCTACTGCAAACTCACCAAAACAAACCTCAAAAGTTCTGGGCAGGAATAAACAAACTACTCCACCCAGTGTCTCAACAAAAATCCCCAGTAGACATTGCTAATAATTTCAACAGCTACTTCACAGAGACTATCCAATCTCTAGCCAGCCAACTCTCTCTCAATGGCTCTAATTCTAATGCAGCCACACCCAGTAACCAAATATAATTTACCTTCCAACCTGTTCCTACTCAACTTATTCATGCCCTACTTAAGAAACTAAGACCCACCACCCTGGCTTCCAACCTCCTCCCAGCAGACTATCTACAAAAGGCTGTTGACACTATAGCATACCCTATCTCAATCTTGATCAACAGAGCTATATCTGAAGCTACTGTACCCACTATATGGAAAATCTTCCATGTCATACCTCTCCATAAAGGAGGCAGTTCCAGTGAACTGTTAAACTTTAGACCCATAGCTATTCTGTCACCTCTAGCTAAAATTATGGAGACATGTTTACACATACAGCTTATGTATTACCTCACACAGAGCAAGCTGTTGTCCAACTTTCAGCATGGCTTTAAGCCACACTACAGTACTACTTCTGGCCTCCTCTCTTTCTCTAACACCATTAACTACAACCGCAATAATAACAAACTATCCTCAGCACTCTTTCTAGATCTATCCAAGGCTTTTGACATGGTTGACCACAAAGGGTCTATATCGTACATCAAAGTTCTCTAACATCGAATGTTATAATATCGAACCCTAAACACCGAAGTCTGAAAACATCGAACAGTCAGAATAGCAAATGTTTTCCCAAGAAAAAAATTTGATATTCCGAGAAACATATACACAGCACAAACATGCACAAAAAACAGCCATCCACACACATACACTTAAAATCCTACATCTAAACTAAACTTACATACAGTACTAGCTATCCACTTACCTTAACCCAACCCTAACCCTAAGGTCCGTCACTATCGCACACTCACCTCACCCGCGCCCTAACCCTAACTCACCTAACCCGCCCCCTAACCCTAACCTATACACAATCGCACACTTACCTGACCCGTGCTCTAACCCTAATTCACCTAACCCGCCCCTAACCCTAACCTACACACAGTCGCAAACTTACCTGAACCTGACCCATAAAGCTCCAACATATCGAATGCTGAAAACAACGAAGCCACAGCAACAGCCCACCGAATTTTTTCCCTGGGAAAGAATTCGGTGTCCTGCACCTTCGCTGTTTTCAGCGTTCGACATTACGGGTTCGATATTATAACATTCGATGTTAGAGAACTTCGATGTTATAATATAGACCTGACCACAAAATTCTTATAAATACCTTGAAGGACTTCTCCTTAAACAACCATGCACTCCAATGGTTTCAATCCTACCTGCAGGGCAGGCAACAGGCAGTCCTATGGCAGGACAAGCAATCATCTCGCCTACCCATCACATTAGGAGTCCTCCAGGGCTCGATACTAGGACCCCTGCTTTTCTCCATCTTTATCAACGACCTTCATTCAGTCATCCCAGATGCTACCTGCATTCAATATGCAAATGACTCCACCTTGATTTGTTCTGTCACCTCACCAGCTACTTTATTCACATTAACCCAAAATACCTTCAATACAGTGGAAAAAATGCTCTCCAATCAACATCTAATCCTAAACCCAAACAAAACTAAGCTGCTCCTCTTCTCCCCCACATGTAGGGCCCCCCTGCCATCCTTCAACATAACCACTAACAATGGCACTATCATCTCCCGAGAAGCCCAAATTAAACTACTGGGTGTCATAGTTGATAACAACATGAAGTTTGATGAGCATATCAATCAAACTGTCAAAACTATTAATAAAAAACTTGGCTCTTTTTACAGAATGAAACCTTTCCTTACCCCACTTGCTAGAACTGCAATTTCCCTTTCCCATTTACTATCAACTCTTCTCTATGCCTCACCTCTGTTCTCCAACTTAGACAAAACAGATCTTAATAAACTATCATCCTGCTATAACCACATTGCCAGCTTTGCTACTGGCACAGTCTACCAGACACACCACTGTCACGACCTAAATCGCCTAGGACGGCTTGAACTGCCTAGCCTACTGCAGTTCAACCAGCTAATAGTGGCACATAAAGGCTTTTACCAACCAGAAAACACACCTGCACTAAAAAATATTATCAGCCCCTACACCAGCACCCGGCCACTGCAATCATCCACTAGAATCCTAGTTCAAACATACAAATCCAACTACTCAGCTGGGGACTCTGTTTGCCAACTCTGTTGGAAAAACATGGAACAGACTCCCAGCTGACTTGACCCTAGAACCCTCACTAACTCAATTCAAAAACAAACTCAAGAAACACTTCAAAACTCATTGGTTATGTCCTTACACTAACCCCAAGTAGCGACCTCTCTATTACTTAGGTGCCTTACCTTCAACTGCTACTAACTTTTTTCTACCACACCATTTCAGGAAGGGTCAATTTTGTAAAGTGTTTTAAAATAAGTTAGTACTATATGTGCTAAATGCTGGTATTGCTTATGACGGTAATCTGCTTGAAACTAGCATTTACTAAATGTTCAATGTGTATTATTATCTTGGAGCTTTTCTCCCCGGGCCTCCTCTGAAAATGGACATATATCTAGTAGGACTATCCCAGTCAACAAATGTAAAATAAAATAAATAAAAATAAATAAATAAAATTTTAAATATACCAAATTCAAGATCCCCCAACTTTTTTTAAGATAAGGGTGAAACATTCTTACCTGAATACTCCTTAAGCTCTAAAATATAAATCCATAATATATGAGTACAATGTAACTAAAAAAATTAAATGCAGTCTTGCACTAACTTATATTGAATAATGCAATGATATTCCACAAAAGAAAACAGCTGGAAATATAGAGAAATACCTCTTGAAAACTCATTAGCACCTGAGGTCAATATTTGTTGACCTAGAACATATAATGGCAGAGACATTTACTTTTATATTTTCCATAAATATGAAATCCTGCTAGCTTCTCATTGAATGGTCAAGACTCATAAGCCTGAGTCTCAAAATACATAAAACACCAAATTATAGGAGAACAGTGAATACTGAACACTGTTTTTCTAAACTTTGTTTTATTTATTTATTAAGCCTATAATGTGGGTAGCAAGCCATCCACAGTCCTGAACTTTTATATACCAACTCTTAGATCATCATAGGTATAGGAAAGGACAATACTATGACAAATGACAGTTTTAGACCTAATATATGAAAAACCTCATTTTCAGTCATTCAGTCAACACATTCTGGGATCCAGCATTGCAAGTCTTGATATTTCAAAGGTTACTTTTCCGTTTCATATTAGTGCCCCTTGCTCCTAAATCTTTATTGCTGATAGCTCTGGCAGCTATTGCAAAGGTTTAAGGCTCTGAGATGTTAATGAGCCACTGCCTCTAATCTAGAACAAAGGAATTGATTCCTGCCTTCTCCGTTTGTCTACTATGTGGCACTGAACAGGGATGTAACCACACAGTGCTCTCAAGCATGTGGCACTGAACAAGGGATTTAACCACACAGTGCTCTCACGCATGTGGCACTGAACAAGGGATATAATCAGACAGTGCTCTCAAGCATGTGGCACTGAACAAGGGATGTAGCCACACAGTGCTCCCAACATTTGACACTGAACAAGGGATATAACCAGACATTGCTCCCAAGCATGTGGCATGGAACAAGGGCTATAACCAGGCAGTGCTCCCAAGCATGTGACACTGAACAGGGATGTAACCACACAGTGCTCTCAAGCATGTGGCACTGAACAAGGGATATAATCAGACATTGCTCTCAAGCATGTGGCACTGAACAAGGGATTTAACCACACAGTGCTCTCAAGCATGTGGCACTGAACAAGAGATATAATCAGACAGTGCTCTCAAGCATGTGACACTGAACAAGGGATGTAGCCACACAGTGCTCCCAACATTTGACACTGAACAAGGGATATAACCAGACATTGCTCCCAAGCATGTGGCATGGAACAAGGGCTATAACCAGGCAGCGCTCCCAAGCATGTGACACTGA
This sequence comes from Protopterus annectens, assembly GCF_019279795.1. Taxonomy (NCBI): domain Eukaryota; kingdom Metazoa; phylum Chordata; order Ceratodontiformes; family Protopteridae; genus Protopterus; species Protopterus annectens. Next base: position 599,366,441 of record NC_056730.1, on the reverse strand, counting down.
ACAGGGATGTCACCACACAGTGCTCTCAAGCATATGGCACTGAACAAGGGATAGAATCAGACAGTGCTCTCAAGCATGTGGCACTGAACAAGGGATTTAACCACACAGTGCTCTCAAGCATGTAGCATAGAACAAAGGATGTAACCAGACAGTGCTCCCTAGCATGTGGCACTGAATAAGGGATATATCCAGACAATTCTCACAAACATGTGTCACTGAACAAGGGATGTAACCACACAGTGCTCCCAAGCATGTGGCACTGAACAAGGGACATAACCAGACAGTGCTCACAAGCATGTGGCACAGAACGAGGGAAATAACCAGACAGTGCTCCCAAGCATGTGGCACTGAACAAGGGATGTAACCACACAGTGCTCTCAAGCATGTGGCATTGAACATGGGATATAACCAAACAGTGCTTCCAAGCATGTTGCACTGAACAAGGGATGTAACTACACAGTGCTCTCAAGCATGTGGCACTGAACAAGGGATATAACCAGACAGTGCTTCCAAGCATGTGGTACTAAACAAGAGATATAACCAGACAATGCTCCCATGCATGTGGCACTGAACAAAGGATGTAAGCAAACAGTGCTCCCAAACATGTGGCACTAAAGGAGCGATATATCCAGACAGTGCTGCCAAGCATGTAGCACTGAACAAGGGATATAACCAGACAGTGCTCCCATGCATGTGGCACTGAACAAAGGACGTAAGCAAACAGTGCTCCCAAGCATGTGGCACTGAGCAAGGGATATAACCAGACAGTGCTCCCAAGCATGTGGCATTGAAAGAGGGATATAATCAGACAGTGCTGCCGAGCATGTGGCATTGAACAAGGGATATAACCAGACAGTGCTCACAAGCATGTGGCACTGAACAAGGCTATAACCAGACAGTGCTCTCAAGCTACCCGGCTCAAAAAAAAAAAAAAAAAAGAACAATTGTGCCTAGTGAGCTTCCCTGGTTAATAAATAAATAGAACAATAATAAAAAGTCAAACCCATTTGGAAATATGCCAGAAAATGCTAGCAAGACTCTGATATCTTCCCTATTCATCAGTAAGGGAAACTTTGTATTTAAATTTCTTTTGACATACCTGTCTAGTTTTGAATATAATCACTGTACAATTATCATATGGTAAAGCCCTAGTTTTTTAGGCCTGCCTGAAACTGTCACTAAATTTCCTGTTCTATAGCTAATTTTCTCTCTAGCAAAATTCCTATTACTGTTTGGAAAAAAAGGTGGTGCAGAGCTTAAGACTATAAGCTCTAGTTCTTATGGTATAAGGTTGGGTCCCTTCAGCCCCCTCTGGCTTTAAATGTGACCTTCAGCAAGTTGCTTAACCAGAAGATGTTCACAGGTTACTCATGAAAAGAGATTGTGTGGCCAGTGGGCTCAGCCTGCTTAAAAACAGGATTAGTATTAAACTATGCCTGCTGCAGAAGATCTCTGATTATTGAACATAGCTGTTCCTCATCCTGCCATCTTCCTATTACACTTACATTTGTCAAACTCAGTTTTAAATCTGGAAAACAACCACACACTGCCAGATATCCCAATAAGCTCCAAAATAAAAATAAAACACAGAAGTTCTCCAAAGACTGTTGTTCTGATAAAACACAAAATCCTCTTAGCACCTCGGCATATAGCCTTTATAGAGTAAAAACCTAATACACATAAAAAAACACATATATATATATATATATATATATATAGATATAGATATATATCTATATATATATATATATATATATATATATATAGATATATCTATATATATATATATATATATATATACACCTTAATTAATTAACATCAATCAAATGCAATTAAACAATTAAATGCCATTGCACCTAAATAAAAACCTTCCAATTAGACTCCAAATTCAAACTTCTTGGAGCCAGGGTGTCTGTTTTTAATCTATCTGCCCCTTTTGCTCCATCAGCTCTTTTGATAATCCATCGATCTCATGTTACCATTAGTTGCCATTACTGCCTGCTAGAAGTAATATTTTCCTTCATCTAACATAATACTATCCCTCCTAATTATCAGACACTCTCCTTCTTACTCCCATGTACTCCATGATATAACAGTCTCCCTTTTACTTGCCTTGTTTTTGTGGGTTCATATTATGTTACTTTGTGACTTAATGCATCTAATGAGTGCATGATCACCACATCCATCCTTTCACTGCATGCCTTTCCTCTCCCATTGAACAATGTTGTTAACTTGATCAGTATGCTTTAAATCAGATGGCTTTTCATTTACTTACAATATTTCTGTAAAAAGCAACAGCATTCCAGTAACAGCCTCTCTGGTGTCCTGGGCAGTGATAGCATAACACATGTACCTCTGTAGCTCATATATCTTGCAGTATAACAAGCAACCTTATCCACTACTCTTTAACAGTAACAGTGCTCATCCTTATAAATTCTTCAAAAAGCAACCATATTCTGGAGTGCCTATGTTCAAATCCCAGCTCATTTATTTAATGGAAAACTGCAACCAAAACTGGAAATAAAATGTGTGTGTGTGTGTGTGTGTGTGTGTGTGTGTGTGTGTGTGTGTGTGTGTGTGGTCTGCATATTTCATCATATCTAAATCTTCTTAGCAATCCTTAAGATTTATTATTACTCCAAGTGCTTGATAATATTCTGTGGCTTGTTATATTCCAAAATAACCTGATGGGGAACTCCATATTGATGTGATTTTTATCCATCTTGCTTCCACAATGTGCTTTGTGTCCCCATAAAAATGACTCAGCCTCATACCTCTCGAACTCTTAATGCAAGAAATCAGAACAAAGACTGTCATAATGGGGGACAAAGGCCCAAAAATAGGGACACATTTTAAATATCGCTCTAATAAACTTAGAAAGTTGCTATAATAATAGAATTTGTATTAGAATGTATTTTTCTGAAGGATATGAAGTCTGAAACTCATATACAAAGCCATGGAAAAACTTATCATGGAAATAACTAGTAAGGACATATCAAACTGTCAAACAAACACTAGATCCAACCCAGTTTGGTTTTATCAAGGCCACACATGCCTATTCTACTTTGTGAATATCTTTGAGAAGGTCAACAAGGCAAAGGATGAGTTCAAAATAGTGCATACTTGCTACTTTGACCTAGCTAAGGCATTTGATACAATACTCTACTCAGGCATTGCAGGCAAGCTCATGGATATAGGCATAAACTCCTATGTTACACATTGGATAGCCAGAGAGCTTTCAGATGGGACCCAGGAGGTAGGATAGGGGCGACCACTTCCACAAAGAGGCCGGTCACTAGTGGAGTCCTCCAGTGCTCTGTGCTGGGTCTGCTCCTTTTTGTCATTTCATACTCAAAGGTTCATAGGTGTGTACTAGGCTAATGGCCGTGGGGCCTTTACAATCCTAGCCATAGGATTACCCTGCCATCGTTCTACCCGACCTTAGTTCCAAGTGCCTCTGTCGAGTAGAGCCACTGGAGTTATCCCCATGGTGAGGCTTATATTTCCCAACCACTCATCAAGATTTCTCTTGAGGAGGGTCAGCGAGGTGCTCTGCTTGACATGTATGGGAAGTGTATTCCATAGCATGGGCAGTCCCTGGGTTATGAACCTGTCCCTCCAGTACGTTCTGTTGATTGTGGTAATGAGGTTGAAGTCTCTGGAGAGTGTCACTTCTTAGAAGTCAAGGCCAATGTTAAAGGAGTCTGGCTGACCATGTTTGCAGTTGTTCGAAAATGAGAAGCAGTCCCAAGAAACTAACATCCTACAGAAAGGACTAAGACAGACAAATGAATGATGCCAAAGTCACAGCTTAAAACTCATTGACAAGAAATGTATAATAGTATCCTTTGGGAAATCAGCTACCCTAGGAAATTACATCATTGATAACACACCCCTATGAGTAGAACCAGTGGTCCGGGATTTGGACAGTAACCTGGCTTTCAAACAACACATGCCTTAAGATAGTAAGGAAATCATTTTATGTCAACTTATAAGCAAGAGCATGGAATCTAAGTCCAAGAAAGTCAATGTTCCACTGTAGTTGGCCTTCATCAGACCCATCATTGAGTACAATGCCCCAATTGGTATGTACATGACCAGGCACATTCAACAACTGGAACATCCACAGAGGTTCTTCACAAAAAGAATGCAGAGTATAAACAACATGCCCTATGAAGGTTACCTCAAAGCTCTATCTCTATAGTGTGTTTCCTACAGACTGTCGAGAGGTGATCTATGACTGACATAGACAGCATCCTTGAATCCCATCCTGATGAACCTCTTGCATATCTGTGAAAAGAATAGCAGTAGAATTATTCAATCCAGTGCTTTAAATTCTTACAGTTATTATGTAATATTGTATACGCTCTACTAATTATTTTTTTATAATTCAATAAAGTTGTTTGAAAAAACAAATCCAGTGCTTTAAATTCTTACAGTTATCATGTAATATTTTATATGCTCTACTAATTATTTTTTTATAATTCAATAACATTGTCTGAAAAAAATCCAGTGCTTTAAATTTTACTTGCAACATAAACAGGATGTGCTGGAGGGACTATGCATCTCAGAGAACTCCCCCTCCTGTGGAGCAAGCTTCCCATCTATGTGAAGCAGAACTCTTCCCTAACCTTATTCAAGAAAAACCTGGACCAGAGGATGGGAAATTGGAAATGCACCCCAGGCCTAGCACCTATATCTCTAACAGACAGAGACAACCTGTAAATCTTGCCTTAGCTTATATATACTCCTTAAAGTAATGTCTAAGGAACATAAACTTGAGGGATACTATTGGGATGCTTGGCTAGGCTTATAAAGGCCCCAGTCATCATTAGCCTGGAATACACATGTGAACCTATAAAACTGTGAACCCCATGATGTCATACTTAAATTATCAAGACTAGCAACACTGTGCCTAACAACTGACATTTCATAAACCTAGTAAGGACAATTCTAGCATATTCTGACACTTCATACTGTTTGTAATGTTCTTGAGTTACTGTAATAATAGTAAAGGTTTAGTTGCCAAAAATGAAAGAACCCATCATGTTTACATAGTATAACTGAGCCTTACTCTATTTATTAAGGTTCCTCCAGCAGCTGTTTCAAAAAGAAATTAACGTTATCTTTTATATGTGCTTTGCTGGGCATTACTGAGTACAACAGGAAATAGTCTCAGGTTATAAAACTGTGAGTGGTTACTAAATATGAAAACTAGATGCTGAACTGAAAAAAAAGACTGTAGTCTTTGCACTGATATGTGGACTGAAGCAAATTCTTCTCAAAAACAATGTGAGACTTAAACATGGACAACAATCATTTGTGGCAAAACAAAAAACATAGAGGCATTTATGAGTATGTATCATTGTGGGTATCACCAAGAACACTTTGCCCTTTATCGCTCTGACGCACCCAGTACCACTTCCCCCACTTCATTTCTTCCGCGGTGTGTTTTTTCCCAGCATTCACAGCTGCTGGTATATTCGTATCATCTGTGAACAGACTCATAGCTATGGTAATGCTCTTGTTTCTGTATCTGTTATGATGATTCAAAACATTGGTGACCCTGGTAGAAGCCTTTATGACATACCAGTTTATGAGACCCTCCCAACCATTTACTTAGTCATGTTACTCTCACCCCTACCAGTTGCTCAGTCATCTCAGCATTCCCCCCAACCTCAGCCTAGCCAGATTTTCTGCTTTACTGAGACCATATTAAATGCCCTTTAAATATTCAGTAATGCTGTGAATGCAATGTTTCCCTTTCAAATTCCCATATTCCAGTTACAGAATTCCAAATTTCCGATACATTAGCCTAATATCTTTTCCTCCTTTAGCTCCTTTTTCTATTTATGCACCAGTTCCTGATTCCATTCTAAAACGTATTTTCTTTTAGTTATTTTCTTATGCCCCCCTCTGAGTACCCCCTTAAACTGCTGGTGGTTCTAAGCTCCTTTTCAGTGCACGATAGGGGCGCAGAATTTACTGTTAGAAATGAAAGACCATTTTGCTACGAAAGTCAGTGATTGTTATAACCTGACAAATCCTCGTCAATGTTCACAACACAGAATAACTACTAATTTGTCATGTTCAAAGAAAATGGTTTGGATGAAATGTTGATGTGCTACAGTGCAACAAGTCAAGGGTGTAGCTACCAATACAAGAGAGGTAAGAAAATGTCATGCACAAAGACATTTCTGCTTCAGTAGATAGAGAAAAAGTGCCATTAACCTAAATTCAAAAACAAAAAAATCAGATTTGTTTTGTTCTGTGCCCCATTGTACAGAAATATCGGTAAACAGAGGATGCATTTTGTTAACTTTCCAGATAAAACACACATCTTCTCACAGCAGGCACTGGAGAATAAGAATGTAGTTTAAATGTCATTTAAAAGTATTTTGAGCTAGAATGAAGACTAGTAAGTTAACAGCTCCTAGATTACAGTGATAGTTTTGACACCTCAGGAAGAATGCATGTGAGGGTCTGACAGCACTCATACTAATATTTGGAAGCCTACATGCAGTTCATCTACTTTATCTTGTTGAGCATTTACAACTACTGTTCATAGTATCATAGGAGGTTAGTAGGCTAATGGCCCTGGGGCCCTTACAAGGCTAGCCAAGAGTTTATCCCTCAAAAGAAACCTCATTCTGCACCTGTTGCCCCTGTCATTAAGGGACACAGGTGGAACCCCTAGGACAAAGTTGTGGTCTTCCATCCACTCATCAAGTTTATGCTTGAAGATGGTCAGCGAGGTGCTCTATTTGACATGTATGGGAAGTCTATTTCAGAGACTGGGCAGCCTCTGGGAGACAAACCTGTCTCTCCAGCAGGTTTTGTTAATGTCACATATTAGGTTCAGGCCTTTTGAGCGGGTAGTGCATGAGGAGTTAGACTTATGGATATGGAGCATTTCTAGTAGGGCAGGGTCTGAGATTGCCTTGTAGGTGAGACACAGATCACCCCTGAGCAATCTGTACGATACCGAGTAGAATTATAGTGATTTGAGGCTGTCCACATAGGACAGGTGTTGGAGGCCATGGATTCTCTTTGTGAGGTACTTCAGTGGCCTTTCTAGTTGGTGCAGATGCTTGGAAAGGTACATACCAAACAGGGCATTATACTCAATTATTGGTCTAATCATGGAGAAGTATAGAGAGGTAATAACCTCCTTTTTTATGGATGCAATCCCTTTGCTTATGAGATGAACCAAGTAAAAGGCTTTTCTGACCACTGCTGCTACATGATGGTCAAATGTAAGGTTGTTATCAACCTGAGTGCCCAGGTCACTCACCACAGGTTGTGTGCTTAGGGGATTGCCTTTGATGTTGTAATCAGTAGGGGTCATGTTTTTGCTGAATGGTATGATGATACTTTTTTTTGCATTCAGCTTGAGGTCATGACTTTGGCATCAGTCATTAGTTGCTGTGAGACCCTCTTACAGTATTTTAATATTGTTTGGGTAGTCAATGACAGCACCCAACTTACAGTCGTCGACAAACTTGGTCAGCCACAGGCCTTTTGTCTTTGCCTGTTTAAGGAGGTAAGAGCTGCTCTGAGAACACAAGTCAGGCTAATTCAAGAAAAATGAAAATAGGTTCCAGAAAATTCATCAAGATGCCTATGGCTTGCACTACTGTCAAAAATATTTCCTTACGTCTATCATGGCTCATATAAAGGGGTCTTTAAGTGGATTCTGTGTAAAAACTCCAATAGCTCTTTCCAGTGGAAGATCCATTGAGCTATAATAAACATAACCACGTACGGATACATTAAAATTATTATAGTACAAAGATAATAAATAACTGAGGTATAATGGCAATCATAATTCATTTATTTAACAAAAGACTCACAAACTCCACTGGATGCCATATAAAATAAATAAAACTAATAACGCCTACCACAACCACTAAAAAAAATTATTATAAACACATCAACAGGTAAGCGCTTTCATTCAATATATTGAACTTCATTTATTTATTTTTAAATTTGTTGACTGGGAAAAGACAGACTGAGATAAAAGTAGCCCTTTTTCAAGGGAGGCCCAGGAAGAAAAGCTCCAACACATTATAGAGTACAGTAGACAATTACAGAAGCAAATATACCAAAAAGGATGACTGAATCATTGTTTTACAAGTAGTACCAGCATGTTAACAAGTAACAATTAATACAAGTTATCATTAAAAACAGGCTACATAACAGAAGATATGTTCATAGATTCTTAAAGTATCAGACAAACCTCCATTTCACTAAGCACTCTTTAAATACACAATTAAAATCACATGACCATTATAACTTAATGACTTAACCCTTTCATCCGTAATATCACTTTAAAATTCTCCCTATCACTGATGCCAGGGAAGTTGCATGCATTCATTTTCACTTGCGATCAACATTCCTTAGCATCTAAAACAATTTCAGCATCAAAACATTGATCAAAATTAATAACATGATCTATAATTAAACATGCTTAGCCAAACCATTACTTAAATCCATACTGCCAACAACATGCAAATGCTCATATTTTCACTTGTAAAATTCCCTTACTGTCCTACCAATATAAAAAGATGTACATAACTCACATTTAGCTAAGTAAACTGCAAAGTACGATTGATTGGTTATTGAATTAGATCTTACTGTTTCAAAGTAGTTTTGTTTTAAAGCAGTTTTGAACACTATACTACCTCCCAATGGTGTAGCAGTTAGCATTGTCACTTTAGAGCAAGAGCTTCTCTGGTTTGATTCTTGGCTGGGATGCCTTCTATGCAGAGTTTGCATGTCCTCCCTGTGTTCATGTGGGTTTCCTGTGGGGGCTCCAGTTTCCTCCTACCTTCTCAAGACAACATGCTTCAGTGGACTGGACCCTCTAAATTGGCCCTAGATATGTGTTTGTGTGTGTGTGTGTGTGTGTGTGTGTGTGTGTGTGTGTGTGTGTGTGTGTGTGTGTGTGTGTGTGTGTGTGCGTAAAACTCAACTGCCACTTGTTCTGTGGATGAAGGATTTGCAGTGGTGACACTAATGGAAGCAGCCAAAAGGAGAAGAAGAGCAGTTTACTGCTTCTCATAAGGTAGAACATTTACTAGTAGGGGAAGGAGCTCACAGCATGGTTAAAATAAATATATATATATATATATATATATATATATATATATATATATATATATATATATATATATACACACACACACACACACACACACACACACACATATATATATATACATACATACATACATACACACACACACACACACACACACACACACACACACACACACATATATATTTTTGTTTCATAGCTGTTTTACCACATACCCAGTTTTTTAACATTAGAGAATCTCTGGAGAAACAACTCAAGTTCCAAAACTCCAGAGCCTAAATGGGCAAGCCAGGCAAATCTGCCCCGCCCCCCCCCCCCAAAAAAAAATCAGTCATAAATACCATACCACCCCTAATGCCAGCAATCAAAAGAATTAATGAAACTACAACCATAGTTAACCTTCTATCTTCAACATGCAGAATACTACACTGTCTAGTACAACCAGAATGCTATCCTATCTAGTACAATCAGAGCACCTGACTGTCTTGCACAGTCAGTATACTACACTGTCTTGCACAGTCAAAATACTACACTATCTAGTATAATCAGAATACTATACTATCTTGTATAATCAGAATATTTCATTATCTAGTGCAATCAGAATACTACACTGCCTTTCAAAATCAGAATGCTACACTACCTAGTATAATCAGAAAACTACAGTATCTAGTACAATCAGAATGCTACATTACCTAGTATAATCAGAAAACTACAGTATCTAGTACAATCAGAATGCTACACTACCTAGTATAATCAGAAAACTACAGTATCTAGTACAATCAGAATGCTACACTACCTAGTATAATCAGAAAACTACAGTATCTAGTACAATCAGAATGCTACACTACCTAGTATAATCAGAAAACTACAGTATCTAGTACAATCAGAATGCTACACTACCTAGTATAATCAGAAAACTACAGTATCTAGTACAATCAGAATGCTGCACTATCTTGTACAATGTGGAACAGATGGGTAAAACATGACACATTTATTAACACCTAGGAAGGAAGCTCACACCCTAGATAACTTCTGGACTTAAAAAAACGTTCTTTGATACCCCCGGCATATATATATATATATATTTTTTTTTTTTAACCACACATCCACCTTTTCAAACACTAAGTTGGAAAAATCCAGGACCACCCCCAGCACATGTGTGCGTGCACACACACACACACACACACACACACACACACACACACACAAACACACACACACTTTCAAAAAGCAAATTATTATCATATTCTCTCTTAGCATCTCTAGTTATAAATTTTCAGTGACAAACAACTTTAGCCTTTCTCCTCATTTCAATAATTATTGCTTTTTTCTAGCAACTGCATTGCTAATAGTTTGATCTTTGACCTGGACACACACTTGTGATCACATAATCACAGGCACATGACACACCCACTCAACCACACCCCACATGCACATGCCAAACACATGCACACCCATCATTTAAAGGCATTGGTATGACTACACTGTACACCTTGAATAGTTACTTGAGATCAAGTGAATGAATAAATTCATATATACTGTAATGACCCAAAAATAGATCATAGCTTGCTGATGTCAGAACAATATAGTGCAACACCCCTCTGGCCTCTCAACATATTAATTCATGAATTAGAAACAATGAACAAAATTAGGAACAGCTTTTAAATATTTTTCTTATATACTTAAAAAGTTGATAGAAAAAACAGCATTGCATTATTAAGTATTTTCTGAAGAATTGAAATTTTGAAACTCATAAGCCTGCCATTATTTAATTTCCACAATCCTCTGCAATTTGGCAGAAAGCCAGAAAGAAAATAATTCCTAATTTCTTTGCTTAAAAATTCTGCACAAAGCCAAAAATAATTTGGGGGGGGGGGGGGCAAAGTGACACATTTCAAATACTATTTTTTTATTTGTTTTCCAGGTTAACCCAGTGAAGGATATGCCCCTTCTTAGGGGTAAGCCAGAAGTACTGTCTAAGTGAGGCAAATGGATGTGAGAGGTTTTAAACCCTGTACTTTTGACTATAGGAACCAGTCCATTAACAGCTCAGAGCCTTAAGGTTCAGGGCCAGACAATGCTACTTCACTTAAAAAGGTTACCAGAACAAGAGGTATTACATAAACATGCATTTTATGAACAATGAGAACTATGAAATTCGCTCAGTGATTTACAAAAATAAAAAGTTAATGGCGGCCTAGCATTTGATGCAGAGTATTAAGGTTCTTCTTCATGAGCAGGGTATAGAGTCTGATTCTTTCTACATCCATATTTACCTACTGTGTCACTCTGAGTAATTAACTTAACCAGTTTAACACACACCTCATTTCAGCTCTGAGAGAAATAGAAAGTAGAGGTAATTGTTCTCCTTGCCTTTCAAAATGTTCCACTGTACTTCTGCATGAGTGGAAACAGAATGCTGCAATGTAACATGGAAGAGAGTGGGGAATAAACGTTAGGTGATTCTAGTTACTGGTGCACTCAGCGGGTGTACCCCTCTGTCTTCAGTACTATCATTGTCTTAAACTCTTCATAGGACAGATAACACATTCTAGCCAGTTGTTCTTTTTGCCCTTTCATGCTCTTCCCTTGAGGATAGGCATCGCACTGGCTTCCCCCAATCAGTTGATACTTCTTATTTTTTTAGCAGCAAACTGTGTTAACGACATTCAGGAAGATAGTCTAATACATAGTAATGACATGGACTTCAGTCTTCAAGTTTCTACCAAAATAGGCCTAATCTTTTAGCTTTATTCTTTAACTTTTGAGGTGAATGTTTAAATTATGAAATAACCCTTAACTGCATTTGTACAAGAAGAAATTTATTTATTTTGTTTATTTTATTTTACATTTGTTGACCGGGATAGGTCAACTGGATATATGTCCATTTCCAGTGGAGGCCTGGGGAGAAAAGCCCCAGATAACACAGACAGAACATAACAGATATGAGTCAAACATATTTACAAAGTCCTGTAGTAGGTACTCACAATATATACAGTGTGTAATAGTATACAAAAACAACAGGTTGCAGCAAGCTATTATGAGCAAGAGATGCATGCAATATTAATTTAAATAAGGCATTGAATAAGTAGTGATTAATCAGGGTTAGTACAGGGACAAAAGCCAGTGCTCTTTAAAATACTGTTTGATGCCTTTTTTGAAGAGACTTAAAGAAGGTTCGAGGGTAAGGTTAGATAGAAGTGAATTCCAAGTTTTACCATCGACGTTGGCAAACAGGGAGTTTAATGGCTGAGTTAATGGCTTTGTGGGTTTGGACCAATAGTTTATTGGATGGTCGTAGTTGCCTTGAATTACTGTATGGCTTTATGATATTTTTGAGTGCCGGAGTATTTTCAGGGTGGTACAGAATTTTGTGTGCTACTATAAGCTGATTGAACAGAAGTAGGCTGGGCAGTTCTAGACACCCGAGAAGACTGAGGTTTTGACAGTGATGTGTCCTATATGTTGAGCCTATGGCAAATCTGGCAATATGGTTGTAACAGTGAGAGAGTTTACTAAATTCAGTTTTGCTCAAATTGGAGAGGTTGGGGAGGCATATAGAAGGGTAGAGAGTAGGTGTCAATGGGCGATTGCAATTCTAGCTAATGGATTTAGAAAAAGTTTGCTTCTATATAATGAGCCAAGCTTCTTATTAATGTTTTTTATAGTTTTATTGATATGCAGATCGAATTTGAAATTATTGTCCACTATTTCTCCTAAAAGCTTAGTATGGTCATCTGAAGAGATAGAGGTACCATTGCTGGATGTTATTGAGAAGGAAAATGGGGTGGATCTACTGGTGGGGGGTAAAGAGGAGCAGTTACAACAGACAGTGATTAGAGAGCCAATTTTCAACTGTATTAAATGTGTTTTGTGTTAAGGTTTGCAGGTCTAAAGTGGAGGAGGCTGTACAGATCAGGGTAGAATCGTCTGCATATTGAATGCAGGTTGCATCAGGGATGGCAGTATGAAGATTGTTGATGAAGATAGAAAAGAGTAGAGGACCTAGAATAGAGCCCTGAGGGACACCAAGGGTGAGAGGTAGCAGGGTGGACAGTTTGCCTTACCATAATACAGCTTGTTGTCTACCATTCAGATAGGATAGGAACCACTGAATAGCATGGTTATCAAGGGAGATGGATTTTAGGGAATGGATGAGTAATTTGTGGTTGACCATATCAAAGGCCTTCGACAGGTCTAGAAATAGGGCTGAAGATAGCCTGTTGTTCCTATTTTGGAATATGGTATTTGTAAAAGATAGGAGGGCAGAGGTGATGCTGTGATGTGGCCTAAAGCCATGCTGAGAGTTGGCAAGCAGACTGTTCTAAATGAGATAGTCCATAAGCTGCTTATGAATGCACTTCTCCATTAATTTGGCTAGTGGTGAGAGAATGGCAATCTGTCTGTAGCTGGACAGTTCTGTTGAACTTCCACCTTTGTGGAGTGGGATAACATGGGATATTTTCCAGATTGAGCGGATAATTCCATCAGTTAGTGTTCTATTGATTAGGATAAATAGGATAAATGCAAGATTAAATTCCATAAATGTATTTCACATTTGCATAATTCAGTCTGTTGTTGACAACATTTCACTTTTAACATCTGATACAGTTTTAAGGAAAAAAATGTCTTCCTTTCTTCAATGAGACTGGTACATGTGAATTAGTTATCTGTTTTTGAAAGAATTGTAAATTTGCCTCATCAGACAGAGAGATAGTATTGAATAATCTGTTCCTATCCCTGTTAAAATGTTTTAGGGTAAATTAAATGTTACTTGTCTTCTCTTACCTAACTTTAATTGTCAGTTGGTTGGCATTTGTTCTGCAGTTCTGTGATAACACTTGAGAAAGGAGATGTCTAATTAGGTGCTAATAAAATATATCTATTACAAAACAGTAAAACATGAATATTGTAGAATTATGTGTGTGTGTGTGTGTGGGGGGTGTCAAGGAATGGCACAGCCAGAAAGGAGAAGTATAGTTTGGGTAAGAAAGTGGTAGAGAGGTTTCTGAGGTGCTGAGGATGGGGGCTGATGTTTGGCTCAGAGACTGTCAGGGTCTTCAGGAAAATGGGGAGAATGGGGACCTTTAATGGAGAATGATCTGAAGGACATTGTGCTTTGGTTAGTCAGATGAGGAAGGACAGAGTAGTACTTGAGCTCACGGGCAACATGGCAGTAAATAGGATGGGATTGCACATAAAGGCAAAAGATAGGCCCAGTTCTACCTAATCTCTCCTAGTGCCTATCTAAATCTATTTACGTAGTAATCCTTCCCCATTGCCATTCTCTCTTGTTGCCACTAGGTGGCACTATTTCTTCTTCTTCTTCTTTCGGCTTTTCCCGGTTAGGGGTTGCCATAGTGGATCACCTGTTTCCATTTCTACACCCTAAATATATACTTGTTCTATGTAATCTTCGCTCCCACTGGCTAATACTGAAGTCAAACCCTTTACTCTCTGTTCTCCATCCTGTCTTCTTCTCTGACATACTTCACTTTCTTTTTTCTCCTATCCTTAACACACTCCCTCTCTACACTTTAAGCTAGCTGTGTATCTCAACATTTACCCCTCAGTGGTAGCCTTTTACTGCTACTGATTGCTTTTCTCTGTAGCTCTTCCACCCTCTGCCTCTACCCGCTCCGTTCGCCTTGCGGGCTCACTTTACTTTGTTCCTTCTTCACCATTTCAGATAACAAATGTTTCTAAATCTATTGTCCCCCTACTACTTTATTTTAGAAAATGAATGGTTATAAATTTAATGTCCTCTTACTACTTTATTTTATAAATTGTACTGTATACTCATTCTTATTTTAGTACTTGTATAACTAAATTCAAGTAGACTCATTCCTATTTTAGAAATTGTATAATTAATTTCGATATTTCTCCTTATATTTCTGTACTCTCCAAACACAAAAGTTTTTGATTTTTTCTTATGTAAAATTTCACTGTAATTTAGCTTGTCTTGGAGCTTTTTTCTCCAGGACTCCATTGAAAACGGGTTCCTTGGCCCAATGGACTATCCTGGTAAAACAACTGCAAATAAATAAAATAAATAAATAAATAGGAGGACAGCTGAAAGGTACAATGACAAGAACAAGGCAAAGGGAAAATTCGAAGATCTATTTTCATAAAACAGAGGAAAGAAAGGGCGAGGGAGACGAGAGAAAGGATGGATGCATGCAGCACTGAAGAGAGAGCTGTGTCAGCTGCACTTATGCCGGGGCTGAAGATACAAGGAGAGCAGAACTGAAGTAGGGAGGAGAACCAGCAAGTTTTCAGGGACATTTGGCCAAGGGAAGAAGAAAGGAGTGAGCCTGTACACTCCGTAAGGAAGTGGCAGAAGTTCACTAAATGTGGAAAGGACTACAAAGGTACAACCTGAAACTGAGTTTGCAGCTGAATTCAGGAAGAAGAGTAATCGCTTTGTAAGTATAATGCAGAAAGGAAGAAGAGAGGGGCAGACATAGCAAACAGATTACCAATGTCTGTGAACAAAATCATAAGAAGAGAGGGGCAGGCATAGGAAGCAGATTACCAATGTCTGTGCACAAAATCATAAGAAGAGAGGGGCAGACATAGCAAGCAGATTATCAATGTCTGTGAACAAAATCATAAGAAGAGAGGGGCAGACATAGGAAGCAGATTATCAATGTCTGTGAACAAAATCATAAGAAGAGAGGGGCAGACACAGGAAGCAGATTATCAATGTATGTGAACAAAATCATAAGAAGAGAGGGGCAGACATAGGAAGCAGATTATCAATGTCTGTGAACAAAATCATAAGAAGAGAGGGGCAGACATAGCAAGCAGATGATCAATGTCTGTGAACAAAATCATAAGAAGAGAGGGGCAGACATAGCAAGCATATTATCAATGTCTGTGAACAAAATCATAAGAACAGAGTGGCAGACATAGGAAGCAGATTATCAATGTCTGTGAACAAAATCATAAGAAGAGAGGGGCAGACATAGGAAGCAGATTATCAATGTCTGTGAACAAAATCATAATAAGAGGGGCAGACATAGGAAGCAGATTATCAATGTCTGTGAACAAAATCATAAGAAGAGAGGGGCAGACATAGCAAGCAGATTATCAATGTCTGTGAACAAAATCATAAGAAGAGAGGGGCAGACATAGGAAGCAGATTATCAATGTTTGTGAACAAAATCATAAGAAGAGACGGGGCAGACATAGGAAGGGTGGGAGGGTGGCCTAATGGTTAAGGTGTTTGTCTTACAAACACAAGGTGCAGGGTTTGAGTCTCACAAGGAATAACTGGCTAGGCTTAAAATGGCTCACAAGGGCAGTTCGCCTAGTACTTATTATTCCAGGGATCTAAACCTTGTCATCACAATAAACAAAACATGTTGGAGGGATAGGTTCCTGACCCAGAGACTCCCCAGACTCTGGAATAAATTGCCCATACATGTCAAGCAGAGTGCCTCTTTGGACCTCTTCAAGAGGAACCTTGACAATTGGATGGGAGAAAGGAAATTCACCCCAGGGATCACGTCAGTCGCCCTGCTAGACAGGGGTCCAGGAAAGTAAATAATGTGGGAAGAAATATTCAGGGAATTGTTATGGCTAGGCTTGTATAGGCCCTAGGGCTGATAGCCTAGTACTAACCTATGAACCTATGAAGCAGATTATCAATGTCTGTGAACAAAATCATAAGAAGAGAGGGGCAGACATAGGAAGCACATTATCAATGTCTGTGAACAAAATCATTCATTCAGACATTTTGGAACAATCTGCTTAATCTCTTACAGGGTCACAGGAATGCCATAACCTACATAAATCCATGGCAGTAAGGCTTTGAAGGCTGCTCTGGACAGAGCACTGATTTATTTTTAAACATTCATGTTCAGTCACATGCACACCTGTGGGTAGAAGTACATAAGTAGAAAATGATGGAAAAATTCTAAGATTGAAAAGACTGATTAGAGTAGCAGAAAGGTGCCAGTTGAGATTCAGTGCAGACAGATGTAAAATACTTCACTAGATCCACAACAGTGCTGGTGTAAAGGATCAACTGGGGCTGAGGGTTGAGCGATGACAACAGAGTAGAAAATGTACATGGGGGTGTTGCTTACACCTGAACTTCACACTCAGGAGCAGAGTGAAACATTAGTGCAAACAGTAAATTGAATGCCAGTATGTAGCTTCAGGGCAGTAGACTCATGAATCTGAGAGTTAATGCTACCACTCTGACAGATCCTGGTGTGGCCACGTTCATTACTGTTGTGTTTTGCAAGCCATATAAGGAGGTCAGGCTTTTGGAAGGAATTATGAGGACATTAAGTGAAAGATGTGTGGGACTGAAGGGAAAAAGTTTTGACCAAAAACTGGAGAATCAGAAGTTCTTCTCAGTAGACAACAGAAGAGATAAAGCGAAAAACACAGTGAACCAACCAATCATGTAAGTAACATGGGAAGCACTCATCCTGACTAGGAAAGACAATTGGTGATGAACTGGTGCAGGTACTGGATTATAACAGGAATTAGATTATAGGATTTGGATTAACCCCTCTCAGGATCTCCAAAAGTACTTTTTCTTTGAGATGGTTATTTGGATTGCTGAAGTGTACTATCAGAATAAATGGTGAAATAGAATTCAAGGAGGCATTCCAAAGGGAATGAAAAAGGCAGAGTTATGAGGGTGAAGGTAGAATGCTAAAAGAACATAAAGGGCAAACTAGAGAGAGTTATGGTCTCTTTCATCAAGCAAACATGATGAGATTTGAGCTAATATATCTGCAAGTTTCATATGGGGGGGGGGGTATTTCATCTTCCTGCAGTTAATTCAAACCACCTAGTACCTTAGCCTTGTTGTTTTTCATCCATCTGCCTACTTCCACCCATTTTCATTTTCCATCTCAGTTTCCTCCACTTTCATTTGTTGAGTTTGACACACAGTAGTCATTTTTAATTGTTTACTTATGATTTGTTTTTAAACAAATAAAAATGACTACTGTGTGTCAAACTTATTTTTGGATATCCATGGTGGTGAAGCGGTAGCATTGTTGCCTCACAGCAAGAGGTTCTCCCGTTCGATTCTTGGCTGGAGTGCGAGGAGTGCTTTCTGAGTGGAGTCTGCATGTCCTCCCTGCAGTTGGATGGGCCTTCGAAAGACATGCGTAAATGGGCGTGCCTTCATTGAAGGTTGAACATTGAGCTGGCACCACGGCATTTGTGAAAATCTACTGCCATTCATTAGCGGAACAGACTTCCGCTGTGGTGACCCCTACCGGTGAAAGACAAACAACTTATGATTTGTTTTTGTAACTGATATGGCTTGACCTGGCACAATCTATTTTCAGCAGAGGCCAAACAGTAAAGTTCTGTGTAAGACAACATGATTACACTGAGGTTTTTAGGTCTTATAAAAATGACACACATTGCAATATCTGAAAATGATAATTAAAAACAACACCAACCACATAATTTACCATCTGGTTACATGCCGTTACAATTCACTATTAAATTATTAAATAATAATTAACAGAATAAAAAAATCTAAATCCATAACTAACAAACTGGCCTATTTGAAATACTAGTCAGAATATTCTTTTACACCAGATTATGGTGAAATACCCAGTAATAAGTTATATTCGCTCATGGCAGGAAAAAATAAATGAAAGCCTAATAGAACCATTAGTACTTATAGCCGGCCTTAAGCATAGGCCAAATAGACACCCACCTAGGGCGCCGCTCTAGGAGAGGTACATATTTATTTATTTTTTTGTAGTAAAGAAATGATTTCCTTAAAATGTGTTGAATGAATACACGACAAGTTGAAGAGTAAGACAAAATGTACAGAAAAGGCCTACCAGTATGGGGCCACTGGGTGGTGGTGTGGCACTGTGGAGCCCTTTTGCCTAGTGCACCAGTTCATAGGTTCATACTAGGCTATCTGCCCTAGGGCATTTATAAGCCTAGCCAGAGTGTGTTTGGCTTTTGCCACCCATTCTAAATTAATTTTGCTATGCCCTTTTTCAAGGTTAGTATACTGTGCCTCTGTCAAACAGTGACACAGAAGTGATACCCAGGGTAAACCTACGATCTCCCATCCACTCATCAAGATTCCTCTTGAAGAGAGTCAATGAGAGATTCTGCCTAACCTGGATTGGGATTTTATTCCAGAGTGAAGGGAGCCTCTGGGTTATGAATCTGTCCCTCTAGCATGTCCTATTTATTTCAGTGCTGAGGTTCAAGTCTCTCGAGCGAGTAGCTCAATGGGATTTGGATTTTCTGAGGTGCAGCATGTCCATTAACTCCGGGTTGGACATGGCCTTATACGCCAGGCACAGATCGCCTCTGAGCAGGCGGTATGCCACTGAGTAGAGCTGGAGTTTCTTTAACCGGGCAGCATATGGCATCTGTTTGAGCCCTTTGATCCTCTTGGTGAGGTACTTTTGGGGTCTTTCCTGTTGCTGCAGGTGTCTTGTAAGGTTCATCCCAAAAGGGGCATTGTACTCAATTATGGGCCTGATGAGGGATGAGTAAAGAGGCACGATGACCTCTCCTGATCTAGATGTGAATCCCTTTCATGATTAGGTGGGCTATATAAAATGTGTTTCTAACCACTTTGGCCACGCGGTTGTCAAATGAGAGATTGCTATCAACTTGGGTCCCCAGGTCCCTAATTACTTCTTCTGTACTTAATGGCTTACCACCTATGTGGTATTTTGTGGGTACTTTGTTTTTGCCAAAGGGGATGACTATACACTTTTTGGCGTTTAGCTTGAGGCCATGGCTCTGGCACCAGTTGTCTGTTTCTATGAGGCCCTTTTGGTGGATGCTTGTGTCGGCTGGAGAGTCGATTATGGCGCCCAGTTTGCAGTCATCTGTGAACTTGGTCAGCCACAGTCCTTCCATGTTGGCCTGTACCTCCGAGAAATATATACCGAACAAGAGAGGTCCCAGGACTGAGCATTGTGGGACGCCACTTGTAATTGGTTTGGAGTCTGACATGGCTCCAGCAATTCTAACCATGTGGGGTCTATCCTTGAGCCAGTTTGCAACCCAACTAGTGACATAGGGGTTTATAATTTAAGCTGGTGAGCTTATCTATAATGCCCGAGTGGGGTATTGTATTGAAGGCTTTTGCGAGGTCCAGGTAGGCTGTGTGGACCACCTTCCCCTCGTCAATGGCCTTGGTGACTGTTTCAAATAAATCGACCAGGTTTAAGAGGCAGGATCTGCCATTAACAAAGCCGAACTAGGTAGGATCCAGTGTCTGTAGGTCCCCAATATCTTTATTTATGAGGTCCATGATGATCCTTTCCATAGCTTTGCAGACCAAGCTAGTCAGGCTTATGGGGTGATAGTTTCCAGGATCCGTTGAGGCACCACATTTGTGGAGAGGGACCACTGTTGCTGTATGCTACTCTTTGGGTACATATCCTGTAGTAAGGCTGAGATTGAACAGTAGTTTTACGTTTGGGTTTAGCTCTTCTTGGAATTTATGTAGGACGCAGCCAGGGACACCGTCTGGTCCCATTGATGCTGTGTTTTTTGCTTTGGAGAGGGTGGCTATTACCTGAACATCTGAGATGTCAGGGGGGCAGCACTCTGCTGGGATAGATATTTGCCCTTTTGGTGGGGGGGGGGGGTTTGTGCTGAACCTGTCAGCTAGGATATTGGCAATGTCTGTGGGTTTGGTGTATTTTTTGTCAGTTTGGACTAATTCTGAGCATATCTGGGAATTCCCACCCAGGTTCCTAACATAACTAAAGAAAGTCTTGTGATTATCCTTAGTGTCCTATGCAATTTTTCTCTCGAAGCTGGCCTTAGATGATTTTATGAGTGCCCATAGTTTTTTTGCTAATACTGATCAGAGATGCCTTCCCTTTTTGGGATTTTGCTCTATCATGTAGTAGCTTCCTCCTTCTATTGTATAGTTTGTTTATGGCTGGGGTTCACCAAACAGGACGTCTGCCTTTGGAGGATTGGGTCTTGGTTTTATTTGGGATTGCATGATCCATGCATTCCTGAAGGTGTTCATAGAATGTGTTTATAAAGGATTCTGCGGTCTGGGCTGTATTTTCTACAGGCTCGGGGGCTTTGAAGGATTCCACCTCGGTTTTGAGAAGTGTGAAATTTGCTTTAGAAAAGTTTTTCACTGTGGTTTTCTGGGCAGGGGGTGGGGTCGGGATGTGAATAGCCAGTCAGATTAGTTTATGGTCTAATCTTACCAGTGAGGGATACACTTCTTGTCTGGAGCATAGAGTCCCCATGTTGGTGATGATCAGGTCCAGTATGTTTTCCCCTCTTGTGGGAGTGGTAACAAGTTGTTCCATAGCATTTGAGTTTATAAATTCTAGGAACCTTTAGGCTAGGGTGTTGGAGCTAGAGTTATGCTCCCAGTCTATGTTTGGGTAGTTGAAGCCACCCAATATAATGGTGTTTGGAGAGACCTTCATATTGGGCGACTTCAACTACCCAAGGCTAGGGTGTTGGAGCTAGAGTAATGCTCCCAGTCTATGTTTGGGTAGTTGAAGTCGCCCAATATAATGGTGTTTGCAGAGACCTTCATATTTTCCAGTGTTCTCAGGAAGGCCGAGTGGGGTTCCTGGGTTTGGGAGGGTGGTCTGTAGCAGGCTATAAACTGGAAGGCAGTTTTACCCACTGTTAGTTGCACATGGATAGTCTCTGATGCTTCGTGCTGTGCCACCAACCTGGATGTGTGGGTATCTTTGACGAATATTGATACTCCCCCTCCTTTTGTGGTTCGGACCAAGTTTTGGGGCGAAAAAGCATGGTATGAGGTATAACCTGATAGTGCTGGGGTGCTCTCGGGAGCCTTGAACCAGGTTTCTGTTACTGCACAGATATCGATGTTCTCCATGCTAAGTAGAGTTTCGAGTGCATGCATCTTGAGGTTTAGACTTCTGGCATTGAGTAGCATTACTCTTAGTTTCTTATCCCTTGTGATACCTATGGAGGTGGGTTTGTCTTTTGAGCCTTGCCTAAAAAAGGCACTATGGGGGAAGCAAGAGCCTTTGCCAATATCTAAAAGCCCAGGGGTGACAGGTGCAAGCCATCCCTAGCGAAGCATCGTGGCTTGTCGAGCATGTCATCCCAGGCTGACAGGCATTGGATCCCCTTTGAATGACACCAATACTTATGCCAGTTGTTGAAATTGATCATCTTGTCTTCATATTGTGGCATCATTCTTGGTGAGGGTAAGATGCTACTCAAGGTCAGAGTCATACCGGCCTGGGCTACATGCTCAGAGAGCTCCTCTATGTCTCTTTTCATGTAGTCCAGGGAGGTACATCTCAGGTCATTCACACCAGCATGGACAATGACCGAGTCATATCTGTATTTGCCTTGGAGTGACCTGAGTGCTTGTGTTACGTGGCGGATCCTAGCGCCCAACAGGCAGATCACCATGACCTTCTCCTTGTTCAGCCTGGTGAGTGGGACGTCAATGTGCCTGATGATAGAGTCACCTATTACAAGTGTATCATGTGTGTTGTTTAGCCTTAAGGGCTGTGACTGTTTGGCACACTGGCTTTGTGAGCTATGTGTTGCATGTGTTTTGGTTTGGGGTAGCAGTTGCTTTGGAAGTCTCTGCTGCTTAGGCAGATTTTTATTTAGAGCCTCCGAGTATGTTTTTGTGTGTTTATGTGTTTGGTTTGCTGTCGTGGTAGGTCTATGTGAGACTGGAATTGTAGTGAGTGTGGTTTCCTTCTCCTCCTGACTGGTTATGCCAGTACTAAGTTGAGAGAGCTTAGCCTCCAGTTTGGCTATATGGTTGCATCTCTCACATGTGTTGGAATTTGTTGGGAGGAGGAGAGGGTTGTCTGTGTATGAGGCAGTTGTAACATTGCCTCAAGATTCCCAGATTCACCAGCTGGACCGGAGAGGAGATTGACAACTGACCTTTGGACATGCTAGAATAGTACTGGGAATTCCTTTATAATTGAAAAAAGGGCCAATGGGGAACAAGGTACTCAAGGGGAGTTTGTGAGGGTGTAGTGCTTTTAATTTTTTAGTGCTGACTTATATAATTGCTTTAGTGAGCAAGTGCCAGGTAACTTAAATGCAATGTGTTACAGGTAACTTAAATGCAAAAATGACAAACAGTAACTTTCTTTCAAGTGAAACAAGGAAATAAGTACAGTAAGCAATGCAGATATCACTAGGGATCCACAGAAGTGCTGAAAAGCCGTGTTTTAGGTGGAATTAGTGTTTCAGGGAAATAACAAGCAAACAAACAACAAGCATACAAACAAAGCTAGATTCAGCAGACCTGGATCTAGTCTATGCTACAGCAAACAAGGTGTACCAATTTCAGTAAGAAACAGTTCAGATATGCAGGCACTATAAGCCTTTAACCAGAAATTCCCAGCTCAGAAGGGCAGATTCCAGCCTCTCCTCCCACAAGAGTGCAGACCATGAACCTTCTTAATGTAAAATAACTGGCCTGAAGCCCAAGTGCTTAAACCAGAACTAATACACTTTTAGAATAACAGACACTGAGCCCTCAATCAGCAGTTCCCAACTTAGAAGGATGTAAGCTACCTGTCCTGCCACCACAGTGCAGGCCACAAACCTTCCTAATGTAAAACAATTGGTCTGAAGCCCAAGTGCTTAATCCAAAAGACTTAGAATGATAGCTACACTTTAAAGGCCGGCCCTTATTAGTAGAAAACAAGACAATAAGAGACAACAGACATTGTATTGAGTACAATTGCTACAAGATATCTGCTGTGCTGTGATAAAGATCTCTAATATGTGCTATAACTATACAAACTGACTCTAAAAGGCAAATGAGGAAAAGAAGAGATGTAAAGGAAAAGGCGAAGAATGTAAGAGAAATAAGTGGGTTGTACTGCTATTAGGAAGAGGTAGCAAAATACATTTGAAAATGTAATAGAGGGCAGTAGGTTAAAGAGCTTTACAAATAAATGGGCACAGAGGGAAATGTTCTTTATAAACAGAGGGGGTGCAGAGTAAAACCATAAGTAATATTTAGGTAATATCAGCAATACATCTGGTGGCCCATTTAGCTTTTGTATATATTTGTACAAGATTTTAATAACTAGTTTAACTTTGGGATCTTCATAAATGCAGATGTGAGATGATTTCAGTACATAGTAGTGTATAGTATTATTTCAGAACTCAGCAGCATACACAGCACATGAAGAATAACCATAATAGCTGATTGTTGTTGTACGTGTGGGAAACTGCATTTGTTGAAATTCATGCCTTAAACTGAGTGCTGAGGTGGGTAGGTTGCATGACTTTTGCAGTGACTAAAAGACTGGATGTCTACTTTAGGAGGAGTTCTTTGATTCTGCTTATAACTGGGCATGTTTACTCGACATTGTGATACACAATCCTGTATGACCCAGGCCAATGAATGACATGCAAGGTGTAAGTAAAACATATAATATATACAACATTACATATATTATTTATTGCAATATATATAGTATATTACCTTGAAAGTAAACACATTAAGCAAAACACATTTGAAATGTTAATTCATCAGCTGCACATAACATAGAAGACTCACTGAAAAAGTAAAAAAAAATATGGCTTGATTTGCGAGGGAGGCAAACGCTGTATAAAATATTAAATGTTATTAGCATGTGTTTTATCAGAGATGTTAAGAAATGAGTACAGGCAGCAAAAGTTAAATAAAATGAATAAAATATATTGTGTGCTGTTTTTCCCGTTCAGAGACTATATAGTGATACATTTTGGATATTTTATTTTTCTCAGGATAAGACCATCATGAAGCATGTGTAGAAGTTAACTGCATATTTTACAATTGCTTTGTAGTCTTATTCTATTTCAGATGGTTTACACATAGTGATGAACATTGCACTAGTATGTAATAGAGCTCGTAGTAGGAAAGGCTAACTCATTATAATAGGCCAAGCTTCTGATTACTTTTGAAGCTCACTTAACAGAAATGTCAATCAAATTTTAGATACTGATAGATTGTGACTGCTAGCATCTTGACATTATAACTTCAGCCATGGTTGCAAGAGTCTGATTTCATACAAAGACCTTGGATAAGATTAGTTGAATTAGTTTGTTGAACTCTCTTAGCTAGTAAGATAATACCCGAGTAAAATACTCATGGATAATTTAGTTGTCGGTTAAACGGCTTAGATAAATTAGTTTAACATTTAAGATGAGACTTGAGTAGGCCTGACATTTTTGCAGTCTAGAAAAAGAGTTTTGCAATGAGGAGTTGACACTAGTGATTAAGCTCGCACAGAAACAGGGAAATGAAAGAGAAAATGCCCTTAGTGGTAGGTGCTTCTCTTTATAAAGAAACAATAACAGATGTCCTCTAGGATTCACTCAGAATAGATTAATCAAGATGGAAACAGGATGGTGTGCTTTGAATTTATTAGATATTTTCTTACAGACAAAGAAAAGCAGGAGACACATTTTTGTAATACAGATATACATTGGGATATATACTGCATGAAATCATTTTAGAGTTAATTTTATGCTCCCCTTTTCTGGTTAAGAAATAAAGTTTTCTTGCTGTTTTTTAGAAGTGATGTTACCCAGTTTCTAAATAGTTTTTATATGATGAGATAAAAATTGAGTTTTATGGTGATGATTATAGCATTTCTGTGTCTGTTGTTTATTATTAGGATATACAGAATCTACCAAGGCAGAGTTCTGGTTGTTGTTTGCTATTTTTCATATGTCCAGTTGTATGAGTATACTAAGGAAGGAAGGAAAGAAATACAAGACTGCCTCATGTTGTTGTTCTTCTTCTTTTGGTTTTTCTTGGTTAGGGGTCGCCACAGAGGAACTCCGGTCCGCTAATGATTGGCAATAGATTTTTTTTTTTTACGGGTGCCAAGGTGCCAGCTAGATGCCCAAGTGTGTTATATCAGGCAGTCAGTTAAAACTCTTCAGAAGTACAAAGAGTCTGGGGGAATTGATCTGTATGTGTGTGTGTGTGTGTGTGTGTGTGTGTGTGTGTGTGTGTGTGTGTGTGTGTGTGTGTGTGTGTGTGCGTGCGGTCGTGCGTGTGTGTGTGTGTGTGTGTGTGTGTGTGTGTGTGTGTGTGTGTGTGTGTGTGTGTGTGTGTGTGCGTGTGTGCGTGTGTGTGTGTGTGTGTGTGTGTGTGTGTGTGTGTGTGTGTGTGTGTGTGTGTGTAGGGATACTCCTTATTAATCTTTCAGTGAGCTCATATAGCAAAGATCTAGCAATGATTGTGTCTTTGTTATAGTGGCAGAAATAGACGTTTTTATCACATTAATGATATATTGCTCCTCCTCACTTTATCACTAACTAGTGATAGGCCAAACACATTATACAGGGAGTGAAACTATAAATGAACTGCTGGTGTTCACTCAGGATTGGCATCTCTGATATAGTTAACTCCCCATTTTTATGTTGTTTGTTAACCATGACGGTATGTCCTCTGCTGTATTTTAAATATGTTAGGGAAGGAAAAAATTGACATGAATGACGTCTAGTGTTACAAGCACTACATCCTATTTGTTGGGTCAGGTAGCTGAATGGGGCTCGTAATACAGCTGATAGAAATCGAATAATTGCTGCATTTCCTGCCCTCTTCTGACATTACTGTAAATGGAGATTTAATCTACTGGTAGAATTGTATTGCCTTTTATGCATTGTTTAAGTCACATTTTCATAAGAACTATTATATCAAGGGAGAAATGAGTTAGTCAGCTGTGGAAGACTGACAGCATGTTGCATAGGGTTTTAATATCTCACAGGTTTTGTTCCCAGATGGTTCTGAAGCCATGTACTGTCAATCTTTTAGAGTCACTGGTGTCATGATTTTTGTCATGCAGTAAAACTCTTCACTGCTTCTAGAGGTAAAGTATTATACAATTGTTTCTCTACCAGAAGCATAGTTGACCTGACACGTAGAATCTGGTCTCCATGACCAACTTCTGGAAATACATGTGCATTTTTTATTTTCTTCCTAAATATAGTCTTAAAGAATGGGCCATATCCATTTAGACTGCATGCTGTATGAATTAAAGGTTTAATTTAAATTTTGACTGCACTCTCACTGTAGTTACACATGGATACTTATGTTTGCACTACTGCAAACTTATTCTGGATGCTTCCAGCATTATTCTGGCTCTACAAATGTCACTGATATCAACTCATGCATTAAACAAAAGGATAGCCCAGATGTAGATTATGTGAAAGGGAAAGCAACCTTGACTCAAATGATTGACGCCTGCTAAAATGTATGAAGGCAGAAGAGACAGTCCATTTGTGCAGTAGAGTGATATATGTGGTACAGGAACTGGAATGAAATCCTTACCATAATAATGGAATTAGTGCTACATCTACTGACGTTGCTTATTTTTAGAAAGTCAAATTGGGAAAAAGTGGACTAATAGGATTGCAGACAGCACTGTGTAAACTAGGCAGGAAAAATCATTAATTCAAGCATCATGCATATATCTCAGAAAAGCAAAAAGATGGGTAAATAAGGAAAAGGTACTGAGCTGACATGGTTGCTGGTAAGGAACAAGTGGGTGACACAGACATAGAGCAAAAAATGTCAGGAGAAGAAGGACGTGAGTAAATGCATCCTGATACAGGCTGGATGATATGGCAATAGCAAAATGCAATGCAGGGAAAGTAAAGGAGAGACACCAAAGAGACAACAAATGAAAGGAAAAAAGCTTTGATAAAATTCAAGTATATGTTCACTAAAAATAGAAACTAATTTATTGATTCATAGTTGGGATAAGAAAAATCCTAAAAAAAAAGTCACCATGACAATATCATGTGGAAAGTAGGCAGGGATTCCTCATAAACAACACAATAAGACATCTTTTAGCATCAATGTCTCAATAGATGTCTTATAAATACCTTGTCTTACAACATCAAAGTTATCATTCATAAACTGATTTTGGAGTCAGTCTCTCATGAGTGGACAGTGATATCAGTACGCAATCGCTTTCTGGAGTAAAAAACAACTATTCAGACCAAAAGAAATTAGTATATTAACAGGCAGGCCTACTGTACAAATCTGACAATCAGCTATTTGGAAGAAATGAGATGAAAATAGGTAATGCATTTGTGAAGGCTACTCAAGAACATGCTAGGCCTTGAGATCTTCAGAGCAGAGAGCTTACTTCAGCAGGATTTCTGGACCTGTCTAAATGCTGTACTGAACTTAAATTAGAAGTCTGAAAAAGGGAAATAACACATAAACTGCTCAGAGATCATCCATGAGCTGGCATCCTTCCTGTTAGTTTGGCTTGGAGAATTTATGAATGGTCACAGCAATGTAGTACTTAGTTTTATTTTTATTCATTTATATTTTGTTGATCAATTTTCAACAATATCTGTTGTCATTGGAAAGTGAACCCAAGAAGAAGAGCTCCCAAAGACAACTGTCAATGTGACCAAGTGATGACACTGCGTGACAAAATGAAATATCAGAAATGAATAAATATAGTGTGTCTGCTGTAAAATATAGAGGCAGCATATGAACAAACAAGGCAAGATACCAATGAATTATGAATTATGTATGCTGCATATATGCTCTCTCAACTGAAAGTAATGAACTGTTGGAAGATTTGGTTAACTATAAAAAAGAAAGAAGTTTTTATTTGCTAATAAAATACAACCTTTTAATGTTTGTAACAGCTGTAATAACTAATCCCAGGGCAATACATGATACTTAAATATACAGCACTGTAAAACTGCACAGAAATGATAAAAGCTACATGACCTTCAGTACAAGAAAGTGATTGCACCAACATCAGCAGAAATAGTTCTCACATAAGGTAGGGAAAAATGGATCTATATCATGAAATCGAAAGACGTAAATGTTGAATACGTAAAGGTCAACACCTACTTGTCAAAATGCCAAAACGTCGAAAGCAGTAAATATCGTAAAACAAAATAGCGAAATGTTTTACTTGGCCATTTCACGTACACGATGTGAAACATCACTCACAAGTTACTTAGTATATGTAAATTATTATATGTGGATATTATGTTTGAATTACATTATAGAAAGATATAATGTAGAACAATGAAGATATCTTTGATAACGTGGAAATATCGTGGTGTAAAGTATTAAAATATAAGGGATTGTATAAATATCAGTATGTAGACTAGTTCGGCATTATCACACTGGGTGTTGTTTGCTGGGCCAAACAAAATCATTCGACATTTCAATTGCCGTTGTTTATGTTGTTCAATGTTTAGGTATTTCGACAAGTAGGTGTCGACCATTATGTATTCGACATTTACGTCTTTCGATTTCATAATATAGACCCGGGAAAAATACCTGTTTAAAAGTAAACATATATATCAGTGAAGTTAGTGGTAGAGTTATTGTAACAGTTAGTTGATACTAAAGGTAACTGTGAGAAATGTAAAACAATCACTTCCTGTCCCATGAAGGCAGTAGTAATCAATGTCAGATATGCCATCAAATTCTAATGCCATAAGATTTTAGTAAAGAGAGGTGCCATCGTGCACTTAACAATGAGTGACATGGTGATGGTCTGTGGCTAAGAAAGAATGATTATTTCTATGTAAATGTGTGTTGGACACAGTTTACTAGAATACTTAATAATGTTCCGAAACAATACACATGTGAATGAGCAGTAAAGTGCGTGTTAGAAGTAAATGACTATGGCAGTGCTGAAACAGTGCCCTGTGCGCTATGCTGTGAAAACACCAGGTGTAAATGGGAAAGGTCCTAGCAGTATCCTTTCATCAACACTAAGTAAACCAATATGCACTAGGCAACATACAGTAGCTGGCTGGGCATACATAAACTGCACTAGTTAGCACATTCATTAAAAATTGAATAAACATAATTTTCCAAAATACGTTTATGCAAATTACTTTATAGACTTCTATGTAATATCTGCTTTTTAATGAGAAGGACAGTTTATGTGTTAGACTAAAATGGAGGTACACTCACTAATTTCAGACATCCTTATCTTTTTTTGCAGATTCTGTAACAGATGGGGTCAAGTAGAATTGTAATCATTCACTCAAACTTATGCAGGAAAGTAGAAAGCATTCCCACTGGATCCCAACTCTCACTGTCAGGCAGATAATAATGGTTACTTTTAATGTGACACTTTAAAATATATTAATGGCATTTAACAAACACAATACTAGAACTGGACATAAAACACGGCATAATCCAAAAAACAAGAAACGGTGTTTGTCAATTAACAACTAAATCTTAAATCCATTTCAGTGATTGATTCTGCTGCATAGCCGGCCTTAGGCATAGGCCAACTAGTCAGCCCCCTAGGGTGCCACTCTAGCAGGGCCGCTTCTCCAGTATTTGTTAATTTTTTTGTAGTAAAGAAATAATTTCTTTAAAAACAAGTTCGATGAATACAGGAAGAAACTGAAGAGTAAGACAAACTGTGAGAGTGATGAAGAAAAAAGTAATCAGGATGGTGTAGGTAAACCAAGATGGGGGCACTGGGTGGTGGGAGGGCACTGTGGAGCCCTTTTGCCTATGGCACCAGCTGACCAAAGTCCAGCCCAGTGCTGCACATACTCTAAGGGCTACTTAAGAAACAATTGCAAATGCATTTTAAAACAATATTATTGCTGTTCTTTTTTTGTGAGGACAGGCTACAGAGTATGACCTAGAATCTTGAAAAGCAGATTTGTCACACAGTTATAAATATCCCTGCAACTCAATAAACTATATTTGGAAAAAGATATCTGATTAGTAAGATACTGTAGCAGTGAAAAAAAGTAATCATTTTGAAGGCATCCCCTGCCTTGACTGTTTCTTCAGTACTTCAGATATTAGGGAGTACCTTCTTTTCCACAGTAGTACTGCAGAACCACTGTAACCTCTATACCAAGTTATTTTGGATCCCAGTGGAGGAATTGACATTTGACTAAATAGAGTTTCCTGAAAATGTTATACCCACTCTGAACTACTGCTGAAACGTAGAAAACACAATTTCACTAGCACTTTACCAGCAGTATTTTTATTCAAAAAGCGATCTGGTACCTCGGCAATTCACCTTCATGGATCACAGTGCATTCAAAGTTTGAACAAGTATATATACACTCCAAGTCACACAGCTGTTATTAATCAACCAATTAATAATATATTAAACATTTAAAGTGAACAAAGTTTATATAATTTAATAAATAAACATCAAGATGAAATACCATAAATACATATGTTAATTAATCATAACAATAAACACAAAAATAAATATAAGATATTAAATAATCAATGTTAGATACCCAATTCCTGATTCAGACCAAAGGGCTTTAAAGTCTTAAACATTAAAATCATTCTAGTTTCCAATTCAAGCAACTTAGCCACATAATCACCCCCTCTATAAAAGAAAGGCTTACCAAGTATACAAAATGTTAGACTACTAGGAGAATCACTATGTATATCATGAAAATGTTTGGCAACAGGACTAGCTTCATTATAATTTCTGACGTCTTTCAAGTGTTCTAATACACGAATCCTAACCATACACTTACTCTGACGTATATACCAAACATCAGTACATGAACAGCCCAAGATATAGACCACCCCTATCAATTTGCAGTTAAAATAAAACCTAGGAACAAATGTTCTACCATTAATAGCGTTTAAATTCTTGACTCTATCACAAATGCTACAATGACCACATGGAAAAGTGCCAGGCGGCAAGAAATTGTTGTTCCCCTCAACAAAATTATAATTTAATAATTCTTTTAAATGTTTCCCCCTCTTAAAGGAAAATGTAATATGTTCAGGAAACAAATGACCTATCATTTCATCTTCACAAACTATATGCCAATGTTTTCTCACTATCTGAATTAACTCATTAGAAAACAGAGAAAATCGTGTGACATAAAAAAAGTTTCTTATCATCATCAACATCCTTTATTTGATGCATCCTGCCCGCATATTTATTGATTAACAAAATATGTGATCTATCCATAACATTCCCAAGTATTTTGCTTTTACATCCCAATAAATGAGTCTCATCATAGCCTTTTTCTCTTAACCTAAACAAAACCTTATCCAATTCATTAATTCTTTCATTTTTATCACTAGTATGGTCATGGATCCTTTTAAATTCCCCATATGGTAAAGAGTTCAACGAATGTCCTGGATGCATACTATTAGCATGCAGGAACATGTTAACCGAAGTAGGTTTTCTAAAAGGTCTATAACAAACAATTTCACCACTTCTATATAAGGTTACATCCAAAAAGTTAATCTGTTCCCTATTCCACTCATAAGAAAAAGTAAGACCATGCTCATTATTATTGAGAGTTTCAAAAAAAATCAAAAAAATCATTTACATCACCCTTGCAAATAAAAATAAGGTCATCTATAAAACGCTTATATAATAAGACATTGTTCCTAAAAAATACAGTGGGATAAACAAATTTCTTTTAAAAAAATCCCATGTATATAATGGCATATGAGGGCGCAAAAGCAGCACCCATAGCCGTACCCTTTAGCTGCAAAAAGAACTCATTAAAAGAAAAATAATTATGAGTCAAACAAAATTCAAGCAATTTAATCAAAAAGGTGGTCCTAGGCCCATCACCCAGCATATCAGTGATGGATTCCAGGCCCCATCTGAGTTTAATATTAGTATATAGTGATTTTACATCAATGGTAACCCAATAGTAGTCATTTTGCCATTAAATTTTAGACACTTCATTTATCAAGTCCTGAGTATTGGAAATGTGTGCTACAACCTTCTTTAAATGTGCCTTCAGATGAAAATCTAGAAAAATGTTAATATTATTCAAAAAGGAACCCACCCCTGAAACAATGGGCCTACCCGGAGGGTTTTGTAAACATTTATGCACTTTAGGCAAAGCATATAGAATAGGGGTCATAGGTTTTTTGATGTGCAATTTACACACATCCTTATGCTCAAAAAAACCTAAATGTTCCCCTCGTTCTAATAAGGCCAAAAGTTGATCATTATATTCCACTATGGGGTCCCTAGTTAACCTTTTGTATTCCTCTACATTTTCCAGTAAATCAATTACCATGTTACAATATTTCTGTTTATCCAAAATAACCCAATTACCTCCTTTATCAGCACATTTAAATATAAAGTTAGTCCTCTCTTGTTTGAGGCTCTGCAGAGCAAACCATTCATTTTTGCTCAGATTATAACATTTTTGTTTACTCAAAAATTCAACAAGTGCTGTGGAAATTTCTTTAAACAGAACCTTTCAAAATAGAGAAATGGCAGGCACACTAATGAAAGGTACAAATTTGTTTTCAATTTTCAGATGAGGTAATAGTAATTTCCCATATCCAGTCTGATAACAACTGGAATTATCAACTATTTCATCCATACTAAAGAATTCAGCATCCTCATAGTCATACAAAGACATGTTCAATAAATCCTCATCCAAATCATTATTCATGTTTGAATTATTTAAACAAACATTCCCAAAGGGGTTTGTAGCATTTCTATGAAAATAAACTTTTAAAAGCAACTTCCAGCTAAATGCCTTTAGCTCCAAATATAAATCCGCAAAAGAAGGAAAGTGTGTAGGTACAAATTTACTACCTTTTGATAACACAGCTTTCATATTACTAGTAAGAATAAAGTCAGATAAATTCACAATTTGTAAAGTCTGTGCATTATATTCACATACCAGTTCTTTATTTAAAGCAATTTCTTCCCTTCCTGCCATTTCTCCCCCAACTTGATTTACCAGTCTGAAAAGAATGTTCGGTAGTAGTTGAAATTGAAGTGTCATTTCTGCCTTCAGTTTCCATAGTCAAGGAGGGTGAAGAGGCAGCAAAAGTAACATTTCTGGAAACATTTTGCTCAACTGAAGATGCTGACATACTCCACCGCTTCTGGCTACCACTTCTGACCTTTGACCTACTTCGTGCCAGCTTACGTTGCCATGAAAAAAGAATTCCAGTTTCATAATCTTTTAAGTCCTGTAACAATTTATTTCTTTTGCGCTGAATTATTTCACTCTCTAATTTTGACATTTTCTCATTAATCTTTGAAATCTGCACCCTATAACAGGACTCCTCCACCACCTCATCCTGTAGGTGCAATATTTCAGTTTTAAGCTTTTCATGTGCTCTCATGTTCTGCTTAATCAGGATGCAAGCTGATTCTGAGATTACTAAATGCACTGTCTTCTTCTTCTGGCTTTTCCCGGTTAGGGGTCGCCACAGCGGATCACCTGTCCGCTCATGATTGGCAGTGGAGTTTTACAGTGTCGAGTTGCCAGCCCGGCGCCCAACCTTCCACAGAAGACACACACATGCACACACTCTCACCTAGGTCCAATTTAGAGTGGCAGTCCACCTGCAGCATGTCTTTGGGATGTGAGAGGAAACTGGAGCATCCAGAGGAAATCCATGCGGCCACAGGGAGGACATGCAGACTCTGCACAAAAGACGCCCCAGCCAAGGATTGAACTGGAGGACCTCTTGCTGTAAGGCGACAACGCTAACTGCTGCACCACCATGGCCACCCATGCCCTGTATGTTTCATATATGTGGAAGACAGGAGCGCAAGTGAAACAACTTAGACTCCCTGTTGTAAGACAAAAATATGTCTTATGATCTGTAGATAAGGAGTTTATTATAAACGAGAAAGTGCTACCAAGCAAATGATGTCCTATTTTGGACTTTATTGGTGAGCATATTAAATTTCATTTTTGCTGAAGAAATATGTAGGGAAGCTGTTTATCCACAAATCACAGCTTATGGACTTACTTTTCATCATTTGATTCACAATTTGTTTTTTATCAATGGCAATTAATCTGTGTACAGTCTTTCTGTTCGTGCTAATTCACTCAAAAGATATTGCATTCTGGTCTGACATCTGCATGCAGCTGCTGCCTCTTCACACACTTAACACATTTGAAAGTGTTTACTACAGTTCTGTTATTTTATTGCATCATGTTTTAAAGACAGCCTCAGCAAAGGTTGACCGGAATCTTTGAAAATATATGGTGGCTAATAATCATTACCTATAAAGTGCCATTAATTGTATGACAAAAGAGGATGGTGTAATATTGTCAATCATATAGCAAATGCACCTTTCCTGAGACTAACCACTAGATATTTTATTTTGTGATTACTATCAACATTACAAAATAGAAATACTGCAGAACACATTATATTCTCAATGTGTTATATGAAGTTTTAGCTTAAGTCCACCAAAATTCTTAGTGTAATCTACTATCAATAATATTCATAGATTTTACATTACACTCAGACTAGAACATGAAAATATACATCTGCTGGCTCCCACTACCAAAACATAATTATTAAATCTCCTTAGCCCATAATTTCCGCTCCAACCTTTATAGCTTACACATTATGTTTCCTCACATAATCTTCTACATTCTCAGAGCAAAACTATACATATGCTACACATGCAGCCCAAGTCACTAGAAGGCAGCAACCATTTCTTTAGGTACATGAATTGTTATTTTTCTCTCAGCCTTCTTACAATTACTCAACATCTAACACTATCTTCAAGAAAGATGTCACTCTATATGAAGTCTAATGTTTCTACTTAGCAACAGATTTATCTCTATTAAATCTTTTCTTTTCCTTAGTTGAGACTTTTTTGTTGTAACAAGGAAAGCCGTTTAACTTTATGCATAAAAAAGGAAGATGTTTGAAAAATGTGTTTGAGACCAGTTACAATGTGAATAAAATCAAGAAAGCAGTTAAAATGGGTACCCATAAATGTGGCACTTGCAAGCTGTGCCCTTATATAGCAAATTTAGAGTGTATTAGTATACCATCTAGGAAGCTGTGCTGGTACAGCAATAGTGTTGTTTCCTCACAGCAAGAGGTTCTCCTGTTTGATTCTCGGGTGGAGTGCATTCTGTGTGGAGTCTGCATGTTCTCCCTGTGGTCGAGTGGCCTCCAAAAGACATGTGTGAATGGATGTGCCTTTGCTGAAGGTTGGGTGTTGGGCTGGCAACTTGGCACCACAAAAATATGCTGCCAATCATTAGCGGACCAGAGTTCAGCTGTGGTGACCCCCTAACTGGGAAAAGCCAGCAACAAGTATACCATCTAGGGATAGACAAATTAGAACCCCCCTCCTCAGTAATTTAATAGTACAAAATTGGTATGTATTGCTGTTTGTGACATCTGTGGTTTATTTTACATGGACAAAATGGAGAGTCCCTTGAAGAAACGGATATATGAACATGTATACGGTATTACTAAAAATAAGGAGGCAAATGCTCTAGTGAAACACATGGGAGAGTGTAGTAATGGCCAGTTTAAATTTCATGTGCTTGAACAAGTTCAAAATGAACTGAGGGGTGGTCAGTGGGAAGATACCCAGGAGTACAGATAATTATTTTGACAATTGTATCTAGAAGCCCATCATAATCCCAGTCTCAATGAAATTATTTATTTCCTATTGGTCCTTAAGTTGAGATCAGCTAAGCTTTAACTAAGTCCCATCAGTGGTGCAGAATTTTAGTTTATTCACTTCTAACATTTTTATGGATTTATGTCATTTAGGTAATAAGGTAATGGTGTAATAAAATGTGTTTAGAATTTTTAGCTATTGTATTTATTGTAGTACTTTTAAATATATGGAAAGCATATGTATGTATTAAATCAATTTTAACTGTATATTTTTCATTGGGCAATTACTTGACTGATATCATGTATAATCTAATTAAATTTTGGAGGATATATAAGTACCGCTATATAGGTTGAAACTTAGTTCTGATGAAGTCCTTTGTTTACAGAGGATGAAAGCTCTAAACTATGTTTTTAACCTTTTGTAATAAAATTGCTACGAAGATTTTTGGTGGTTACAAATTCGTTTTATACTTTAACATTGTAAGAGTTAATGTGAGGTGTATATACCAGTGGACATGTTTTTGGTGTGTTTTTAACCTGGATGTGGTTTGTTTTCCAGTGTTTTCTGAACTCTGTACAGTACTGTGCTATGGACCACTCCTTGCCTTGCCATTCTTTTTGGTTCATTCTTTTCTTTGAGCTTTGCCATTCCCCCATTTTTTTTTTTTTTTTTTTTTTGATTATAGGAAACCAAGGCTGATTGACAATGGACTATTATATGAATTTGCCACATTGCTGGTGGAAAAGGTTGCCCTTTTGAAGCCAGAGAATTCTAATATATGATGTCATCCCCTTATAAGAAGGCACTGGCTAACCATAGCCACCGTTAACCATTAATAAAGTAGAAGGACAGCCAACTGTAACAACAGAAGGATGCTGCATCAACAATATAACTGTTTTAGCTTTTAACAGGTGTGATAAACTGCTAAAAGGTACAAATTACAGTATTTCCTGTGATGATAGATGCATAACTAAGAAGGTAAAAATAGTGCAAATGCCTTTATCCTCTGACCTAGAAGCTAAGGCAATCGAAAATGTAATTGAACTGAAACAGACCTAGTGTGATGAAGAAGCACTAATTGCAATTTAGGTACTGCATTGATATATGCATACACAGAAGCAGAGTAGGGTAAGCATATATAACTGTCATAGATCAAAGACCACTGATCATGAAAGAATTTGAAACCACTCAAGTTACCCTTAACAGCATGGCAAGTAATCCATCGCAGCTATCACACAACAAAAGCCAGGACTCTCAGATCTGCTGTTCTCTGACTGCAATAGAACAACAGCTGCCTGGATTCCTGCTGATTTTAGGTCTTCAGCATAAAGGTTTGTCTGAAGGACACTTTGTTTTAGTAATGTTTCAATTAATTAAAATGCAACAGTTAGTAGCATGGTGTTCACACTTCTAAAGTACCTTAATGTGAGTTATTCCTCCTTGGATCTACTGCGAAGATTTATCTTATGTCAATACCCATGTTTTGCTCAGTTATTTCTTTTTAAATATTTAATATATTTATACTGATTCCAACATTGCTGCTTCTTCTAACGTCTATAAAACCTGACAGCCTTTCATGCCCTACTCAGTTGTGTAAATATGTGTAATTGTAAGGTTATCATCTTACATAAATTATAGTTGTCCAGAGATGTGAACTTATGTTTGAGCCTCCTTATGCCTATAAATAACAATTCAGCTTATCCTTCTGTGTTTTTCTTTTCATTGCAAATAAAAAGGTCTTTCTGCAGTTTTGCAAAATAATCTTGACAAGTGCTTTGAAAAGGAGAAATTCCAGAACTGGTTGTCCCGGTGTAACGTACTCTGTGTTCCTTGGTGAATTTAAAGCACTGCAAAGACCACATCTCTGTATTCCAATGTATTTATTTGTTAATTCCTTCATTCCTTCCTGATTTTTGATTCAAGGAGTTTAATCCCATAACTTTTAAAATGTCTCCATGGCCAGTATATTATATTGCATTCTGCATCGTCTGCTTTTGTACTGTCCTTTTCTGACATCAGTCATATTTAAACTTGAAGCATTCTCCTATAATTTCCATGCATTTCAAATTGTCATTTTTATTTGACTAGCAGATGACTTTTTTTATTTCAACTGGTTTTATTTATTTATATATTTATTTACTTTAATTCCTTACAGGTTTCCCAAAATATTAGCAGATATCTGGGTTTTACCTATGAGAAATACATGAAAACATTTGTAAGAAAGGAGAAAATGACATTGTTAAATCTCCCCAAATAGATCTGTAGTGTTTGCTAAGCCAACAGTAAACAAAATATAATTAGCTTCTTAGAGAAAAGCATCCTATTCTGAAAGGAATGTGGAGGGCTGGAATGATTGTGCTCATATGAGAAATTCACTCTCTGTGCTTCACTGGACACAGGCATTACAAACAATTAGGTGAGCTGTTAAAACAAAACAACACCTACTGGCATCTAATATTTATCTCCCCAAAACACTGAGTATGATGCACAATCTGTGCTGTACTGATAACTGATACTGTTGATAATTCATAACAATATTCGCACTACGCCTAATGTTTGTTCTCAGCTGGATTAACTTTGTATCATACAGCAACACTTGAGGATTAATTGTATGAATATCAGGGGCTTATGCTGCTTATGTAAAATATATTGTTACTTATGCCTACTTTTACAGTTTTCAATAAATTCATCATGTTCTCTTATCACTGAAACAGCGAAGGAGTAGGGTGAGAGACAGTGAATGAGAGATAGACAGACATAAGCACAGACACAGAACAACAGAGAGAAAACAAAATCAGTAGTAGTGACCTTTCTTCTCTTGCTATTACTACTACCTTATTTTATGTACATAACACAATAGCACACACACTCACACACACACACACACACACACACACACACACACACACACACGAACAACTGTGGATGGGAAAAATGCTCTGATATCTTCATTTTTTTCCAAAGAAAATCTTTTTATTAATCATTATCATATAATCACTTCCAGTACAGGTGTACAATATTACTTGTGATCCAGTCCAAATAAACAAAAAATACTGACAAAAAGTAAACATCCCCACTAATACAAAAACAATTGTACATATCTGTAACCCCACCCCTTGACTATCAGCTTGTTACTTTGCCATTTTTAAATCCAGTAATAAAGAATGACATACACACAAACCAAATCATAAGAAATGCATCATACAATTCCAAATTCTATGCATTGCACATAAACACGTATAAAACATACATCTGCCAAACTAGTGCGGTGAGATGTAAGCCATCACATTATTGCACAATGTGTACATCAGCTCTGAAATGAATTATGTTTATCCTGATAGATTATATTTTTATTTCCACAGTTGTCCACATGTTAAACATTATGACCCATTATACTTATCACATTCAAACTCCATAAGAATGGAGGTAAACAAATGGGGGGGGGGGGGCAGAAGTTTTCCCTGTTCCACTCCATAACATTGTGTAAATCATCTATTACATGCAGTAGAGTAGCTATGATGGGATGAATGAGTCAACTTCCTTAGGAGTAAAGTGTTAGGGGGTGCGACCTGCCTATCCCAATCCATGGTCATCACTCATTAAATGCATATCAGCTTTTGAAAGCCAGTTGCATTCAAACATTAGTGCTACAGTGCTCAAGTATGGTGCAAATTGTAGCAATTGCTTACTACATTTGTAGAAAGTAGTTTGCTACAGTTTAAAGAAAAATGTTTGGATACTTTTTTCTTTCTTTCGTTCTTTCTTTTTTTTTATTAAATCTTGGGCATTGTAGAATTGCCTGTATGGTCTAAACTGTAATAACTGCTAGCTAAGCTACAGTTTAAAAGAAAAAAAAGATCTGTTTGTTTCCTTTTTTAATTAAAATCTGAGAGCTATAGTGCTCTGTGCGGGTATAAACTGTATCAGCAAGCAGCCTACTACAGTTTAAAAGAAAATGTTTTTTTTTGTTTGTTTTTTTTAATGAAAACCTGAATGCTATTGCACTTCATATATAACAACTGCTTGCTACAGTTTATAAGAAAAAAAGTATTTGATCCCACCCCCTTATAAAATCTGAGGAAGGGGGTAGTGGCAAATTGCAGAAATATGAACTGATTGGCTCTTGCATTCCAAGAGCCTCAGGTACTTGATTGTGGACTTTTTTTTAATTGCCACTTTACTGAGAAAGGTCAGGCGTGAAGATGCAGAACATGGCTGGTTATGTGTCTCCTATATTTTAGGAGCACTGGCCACCAGATTGTGGACTTTTTTTTTTTTTTCATTGAAGAATAGCTGGTAGTCTACTTAATGCTGAAAATGTGATAAGAGACCTTGGGACACAGGTGGACAGTAGTCTCTTCTTTGATAATCACATCGCCACAGTGGTCAGGAAATCCTTCTACGTGGCTCATCTCATCACAAAAGGATTCTCATCCAGAAAAAAAGAGGTCGTTGTTCCCCTCTACTCATCACTCATTAGACCCATTATAGAGTACAATGCCCCTTTTGGTATGTACATCACAAGACATCTACAATAACTGGAAAGACCACAGAAATACCTCACAAAGAGGATTACTGGCCTCAAACAGATACCCTATCCAGACCGTCTCAAAAAACTACAGCTTTACTCCATCGCATATCGCCTACTCAGGGGCGATCTCTGCCTAACATACAAAGCTATGTCAAGCCCAGAGCTGTTGGACATGCTCTACTTAAAGAAATCCCAATCCCTCCGAGCTACACACTCTAGGGACCTAAACCTTGTCACCACAATAAACAGAACATGCTGGAGGAATAGATTCCTGTCACAGAGACTTCCCATACTCTGGAACATACTACCTATCTATGTCAATCAGAGCTCCTCATTAGCACTCTTCAAGAAAAATCTTGATGATTGGATGGGAAATGGGAAATTCACCCTGGGGATCACTTCTGTGGCTCTGCTCAACAGGGGAACAGGAAAATAATTTTCTTAGGTGGCGAAAGCCAGGGTACATTTTTTGGCGAGGCTTGTATGGGCCCTAGGGCCATTAGCCTAGTACCTACCTATGAACCTACCTATGAACCTATAAGAATTGGGGCAGGGGTTCAAGAAAAGAGGGTGTATAGCTTGCTACCTGGTACCAGTACAAGGCCTAGATCTTTTCTTTTTGCTCTTCAAATAAAGAGCTAGGGAGGTAGGGTGCCAGGACAGGGATCATCCCCAGGCACTAAAAAAGCCACCTTCACCTTTGACTATTTATTTTCCAAACTCATACATATACATAGGTGTAGGAACAGCTTGAATTAAAATCTCCTGCTAATAATTTTAAACCCTTTGGTTGACCCCCACAGAGGTCCATTTTGAGCATTTTCTGATAAACTGAACAAACTGATTTTGTTGCTGTGATGGAGATGCTTTCATATATCTGACTAGAAATTTTAAAAAGGCTAAACATGCAACTCTTACCCCCATGTGTACTGTGCACCCAACTTTGAAATGGAGTTGGGTTATACACAGTAGTCAAAAACCTGCCTCTTCCCTACATGGTAATTGCATTCTTCTTGACCAACAGACAGCATCAATTATTACTATTATTTT
This sequence comes from Protopterus annectens, assembly GCF_019279795.1. NCBI lineage: Eukaryota > Metazoa > Chordata > Ceratodontiformes > Protopteridae > Protopterus > Protopterus annectens. The sequence continues at coordinate 599,324,422 of NC_056730.1, read as the reverse complement.
CCACATACCTACTTAAACTAGGCATCCCCATATCATATATAGATAATCTGCTTACAGGACCGCACAGTACTAGTGATGGTGTGTAGGGGACTGACAACAATCATATAACCTAAGATGGCAATACTGCTGTACAGTTCGTAGTTTAAACAGGGTAAACTGTAGCATCCTAGAAATTCATCTTGCCATATGCATACTCGTTACTTTACTCTGTAGCGCATGAGATTTGAATCTAGTTTCTTATCAATACTTCTAATCCCCCCAAGTTGTGTTGCCCAACGCTATATAAAAGCAGTTAATCTTCAGACCTCATGTATAATATTTATCCATTTTTCTGCATTTTTAACCATCTTTATTGAAGTCCTTAAACACCTCTATACCCAAGCCAATAAGTTCGACAATAAGTGCAAATATGCAGACAATACAACAGTTATCTTTTATGTTATCACACACGCTGCAGTACATTTTCTATCATCTCATTTTTATCTAGTCACAAATGATTAATGCCCTTTCCAAAAGCTTTCCAAAGTACTTTAATTGGTAAAATGATATTCACCAAGAATATGATTAGTTTCATGTCTACAAGCTTACTGTTCCACGTATCCTCTATTTTTGCAGTAACGCAATGGTAGGGTCAAATTGTATAGCATTCCTAACATTATGAATTTATAGCACATTTTGTATTTGCAAATATTGCCACCATTGTAGCATATAATTTTAAAGTTGGCAAACAATTTATAGAGATCAACAATTTTATTAGCTGTAGGATGGATCACAAACCATTTGTATAAACCGCTTTCCACTCTTAGCCATATAATTCCAAAAGTGGTCTCTTACCCACTAGAAACTATCAGACCTCCATATTTACTTCCAAAAACCTCCTTCCATGGAAACTGCAATCTTCTTCAACAGTTTTGTCTCAAGGTCTGATACTGTATCTTGCTACAAATGCAAACTGATTCGCAGTCAGGCCCAGAAATAAATACACAATCACATCTGAGCATGGGAACATGTACAGGATAACACCTCCTATGAAACCTCGGCAACTCTTTTAATCTCTGGGACATAAAATGCAATGAGGGAAGGAGGAATTAAATGACAGTGCTTGCCAAGTATTTGGAGTCTAGTTTGTATAACAAGGACAATACAGGGCAAGAAGCAAGGTGCATTATAACTTACATAGTTTATAAGCTGCTGGTGTTTGGGAATTGAAGCCATTTTACTCCTTGTGAAGAGATGTTTTCATTCTCTGGCCTAGATATAGTGATGTTATTCTGTATCATTGTCCAGAGATACATAAGCACTTGTGTCTCATACATTGTCAGTGCCATTGTCTCACCAAAGAGAAAGAACATGCACACAGTGACTGGTGGGATATTTAGTCTGCCAAGTATATTTTCTTCTTCTAATAGACAAGTGACAGTACAAAAAGAGGGTCACAGTATCACTGCAAGGGAGTTAGGATTAACAATGCACTTCTAGCAGGCAAACTTTTCTCAGGACAGGGTTCACATGACCCAGCATGCCCACAATGTAATGAATACTGAGATATATTTTTATTCCAATCACCAAATTTCACAATGTATTTTGTCACTGAGGAATATAGAGATCTGCAATGTTGATAACTGCAGTACTGATGTTTGTTCTCTAGCTCCTGACACAGGATCATAGTTGTAAAGGCTGTGGTGTGGGGCTACACTTCAGATATGCACATTTTCTCGTTTGTGACAACTGTGCTTTTTAAGCTTTATTTTTTTTAATACAATCTTTAAAATGTCATGACAGTGTGCAGTAGTACATAAAATGGCAACCCCAACATAGTTCTATTCTAGAGATTATCTAAGTACTTTGATAACTCTGAAAACCTATAGATGTCTATGTTTAATTTTCTCCAGGAATAAAGCAGGTACACCTAGGTTAATTTTTGAATATTTCCACAGCAGTATATTAAACAAAAGTATTAATAAAGTGATGGCTATGTATTTTTTATGTTTCTGCCAGCATCCCATACTGATGCAGAATCAATACCCACGATTTTTAGTTTACTATTTTCAAGCCTGTACTTGTGTTCATATCACAACTATATGTTAATGTCCTTGCTGAGTGCAGTTATTAGCTGTTGATGCATTATTGTAGTGCATATGCCCAGTGCCACCAGAATGAAATATTGTGGTACTCTGCAGTATAAGCCCTACACAGAAAGGAGTCAGACATGCAATTTAGTTTTAACTGGAAGTCTTATAATGACCAAATATTGCCCAAGAGACAAAGCTTGTAGCAACTAGTGTACACAGAGTTTGACTCTTGCTATCCCTTTTCATGAATCTTCTGCAGGCTATACTCTTAGATAAGTGAGTTTATGTGCCAATGTTTATTCAGAAATGAGCATTACAATTCACTTACATGTATACATGTTGCATCAGAACCCCTTATGCAGTGACCTAATTAAGTTATTCAGAAGCACTCAATTCAGATGAGCCTCATTAACCAAGCAGATAATAACTCAACCAGGAAATGCGCAGGAATTTGGCATCCATGTTGGACTTGTAATTACTCATTCATTTGTAAAGAAGCCAAACACGCCTGTAGTTTTCCCTGCCTGCAGGTATCTTGCTAGTGTTTGGTGGGTCCTCTTGTCACCTGTGTAAATGATAATGGCTAAACAATTAGCACAGTGATTCAGGCCACCAATGAAGGATTCACTGTTGGTGATGTTAGTTTTCTAGATCTTGAAAAGACTACAAATGTGATACACCTACCTGCCAAAGAACAAACTCTAACAAGGCTAGAAATTAACGTACTCTGTCAGATGGATTAACAAGTAGCTTTACAACAGAGATTCTGTTTTCAAATCTAGGATAGTGAACAAATGTACACCACAAACTTCAGTAGTGGGACATGTCTTTTCAACATTTTCATTTCAACTTTGCTTGTGTTACACCAAATTTGGATTGACAAATTTGCTGACATTCCAAGCCTGAGTCTATCAGGACAGGATTAGGAAGTGGGATAGCCTTAAAATAGTATACAAATAAATTACTGATAATGGTAACCATTGTATAGATTCCATTCAGCATTAACAAATGCATGATAATGCATTTAACATTAATACCCTGTTGCCCGGCAAGTTTTCTCTAAAATAAACAAATCAAAGATCTAGAAGTTATTTGGCAACTATAAGCTCATTTTTGAAGCAAATTCTTTCCATATTACTGCAAGATGTTACTTTATTATTAAGGACTTGCTACGTACTATCTCTTTCAGCGATCCACCTGACATGATCACATTTTACAGTGATTTGATATGACCTCACTTCAAATACTGAGCTACATTTTTTATACACAATGTGACAAGTTAAGAAGGCTAATAAGGGTACAGAGATTATGCACAAAAAATAAATATGTAAATCCCCTCTACCATATTATGATTGCTTATCTAAATTAAAACTGCACTTTGTTCATAAACAGTAATTTAAATGGGGCTCTGATTATGTCATTCAAGTGTTTGAAGGCTAAGTTACAACAGCAATGACTGGCATTAAATTAATTTTTCATGTTTTACAAATTGATAAAATTATAAAAAGGAGGCCAAAAAGGATTAAAGGTCCACAGAAGTGTAGTATAAAAATGATAAATGAAAAAAAACACATGGACCACCACTCCAAAGACCATATAAAACTGTTTAATCAGATAAAACAGAAGCAGAACTAGTGCTTTCGGGTTTCCCCATCATCAGGTTCACATAAAACTATAAAATCACAAATTAAATAGTAATGTCAGAACAATCAAGAACTAATGAAGACCTAGGTCTCTGCCCCTTCAGAAAAGGTTTAATGGGAAGCACACAAGTGAGGCCAGGTGATTTATCTGCCTGAAACTCAGCTATCCAGTTAGACTCCACAGTCTCAGTCCTGTTCACTATATCTCCACTTTTATTGTGATGAGTATGATCTGCAGGACCATAAAAGAAAAGGTATGAGTATTATACATAGCAGCATGCTGTGCTAAAGAATTATGCTTAGCACCTATTCTAATATCCCTGGCATGTTGTAATATACAATCTTCTAACAATCTATTCATCTTACCCACATAGAATGAGCAACAATGTTCACACTGGACTAAGTAAACTACATTATTAGTAGTGCAGTCAGCATATACGTGGGGGGTGCATACCTTCTCGTTATGGGATGGACTAATCTATTGCCCGTCTTAATAAATGAGCAAGCCTTGCAATGCCTGCAAGGAAATGCACCAACTCTCAAAGAGATGGTATCTGCCATAGGAGTTACTTTACATAATCTCCTTCCATCCATCCACCCACAGCTACTTTATCCCATTTTTGCACACAGGGTTGGGGTGTCATTTCAATAGTGACAATCATCTAGAGCCACGTTTCCACTGCCAGGTGACTAGCCCTGCTGTGTTTGTTACACATATACTACAAAAAGCCAGTGTATATATTTCTTACCCTCCTATGTATGCTTTAATAGCATTTGAGGTACTGCAGTATACCCACTGGTGCTTTGGATGCTGACAGCCACATAGAGCCCATATGCCATTGCCAATCAGCAGTATACTGCCACATAAACACAGACACACATACACACGCACACAGATACACACACACACACACACACACACACACACACACACACACACACACACACACACACAAGTGCACACATATATAAAACATCACATATCATATGCTTGGCCTACTGAAAGTTTATGATTATGATAAAGCATAGAGGTAAACCATTCATTCTGAGAACCTTAATGGCTTCCTATTACTTAAGCCCCCTGAAGAGACTCTTCCTAGCTTGAAAATGAGAGAAAATCACGTTCTTTTTCCTTTTTTGAGTGAGACAAAGAGCCAGGGATCTTAATGTACAAATCTAAAATGTGTACTCTTTAATCTAAAATTGAAAGCGACATGAAAAGTAGTGGTGAATGTTGTTAGGAGATGAGAGTGCTTGAAAAGAAGTATCATCAATAACAACAAAAAAGTCATTGATCTGTCTCCATATGTCCAGTTTGCATGGCCCCAGGTAAGTAATTCAGCTCAGTTCTAGGGATATTCCTTCAGACAGGACAAAAAACTAATAGAGCTAGTTTAAAAGAGGATAATGGAAAAATACACTGATTGCAAAAGAACTAGGAAAGCTTAATGTGTATTACCATATGTAAGTTTATTTTAGAACTGTGTTTTCTCTTAGATATAGCTAGGAAATAGGAAAATTAGATTATTTTTTTCTGTACTGATGTCAGAACTTTTCTACTCTATTATTTTAAATATCTCTCTGTGATCTCTGAACTCTTGACTAGCACTGTATCTTAAGAAGTATTGTCTTGTGTTATTATTTATTATTAAATATTTTTAAACCTTTCAGCTGTGGCTGTTTTGTGAAGAGATAATTTATGCTCTAGAGTACATTGCATATATATAGTGATACTGTACAAAGCCACTCCAAATAAGCCTTGACTGTTCAGTTGCACTTACCATTTGGATAATAATGTTTCACAATATAATTGGACACCCTTTCATAAGGGCCTTTTGGTAGCTGATAAATATTAGTGGGTGGTGGCAGGTGGTACTACCGTATAGTCTGGGTAAAAGGGGCACAGCTGGAGAACCTGTGCCCAGCCCCAGGAGTGTCTGTGCGATTGTATATAACTCTTATCTCAGCGTGTGTGTGTGTGTGTGTGTGTGTGTGTGTGTGTGTGTGTGTGTGTGTGTGTGTGTGTGTGTGTGTGTGTATCAACTACTTGGGCAGGCACATGAAGCACTGGTTAGACAAAGAGGGTGCTGGAGGTTTTAGCTTGCACACTAGGCTGCGATCTGGACCCTATAGCTGTGCCAGTGGGGAGTCTTAATGGGGATCTGGAGAGAAAGGGAGAAACCAGCCCCAGACTGATTGTGACCTCAGTGTGCTCTTAATGGAAATTGTACTTTACTGTGCGTGTATTTGTTATCCTCCACTATATGGACACCCCTCATTGATGTTAGTGGTGAAAATTGAGGCTCCTTGTTTGCTGGGCCAGTGCACTGGCATCACAAGGAGTCATGAACCTATGCAGGACCAAGTGCTTGATATCTTTCAACAAAAATAAAACATGAAAGCATCACAATCTGAAGCTGTAAGGTGGATATCTCAGGGAACATACGTGGAAATATTTATTTTAAGACAAAATATAGTAGTTGATTGAAGTAGCCTTCCACAAGTGATGTAAAGGTAAAAAAGAAAGGGGAAAAAAGAAAACAGTGACATGATTCAAGACTGCATGAGCAGAAGCAAAGCAGCATGTCCTGAAGAGTGAAGACGAGCTGTTACTGAAGCAGGAATTGTAGCGTATCTAATCAGCAGCACAAAGTGTCTGTCAGCCAAGAAGGAACATGTTTAGACAACAAATCTGTTTTACCACTAAAGAGTTAAGGGTTCTGTAACTCATGGATTCTTTATAAACACAGAACTTAGCATTGTACTATATGGGCCAGATAATGATACCTATGAACATTTCGTCATAAAGACAGTTACATGGACTGTTGAAATGGAGTACAGCTATATTTCTTACAAGAAGTATGAATGCACAGAAATAAATATGTTCAGTGAAAACATTGTTTTTAGAAATGACTGTCATTGGTATCATTTTGAGAACTAAAAAAAAACTTGTGGAAATGTTGCCAGTTTCACAACCCCCCACCCCCCCCCCCCCATAATGCTTGATATTCTAAGATTCTGAATATTGTAGGCTTGTTAACCTCAGAGAAGTGTTCGTTCTTCTGTAAGTGTTAATGGATCTTTTTTGTTATTGTGCTTATCTAGCAGTAGACTTTGCTTAAGTTACTGTGTTTTGTCTCTTCAAACTGAAGTATACACAGCCAAGATATTTAGGAAACAGCCGTCTGAAGTACATACAAGTGGCAACAGTGGCTCCCGAGGAGCCATAAAAATAAATTCCAATAGCTGAAACAATAAATGAATACTTGCAAAGCAGCATCTATGATGTTCTTAAATAGAGACAGGCTAAACAAAGAAATTCTGAAATGTCAGTACTTTACTCTGTTGTCTTTGACAAGTAGAATTAAGTGATATTTTAGGATGCTGATAAATGTGGAAAATAAATCCTGTTTGTTCCATGACTCTGAAGTGGGAGCTTGGTTTGTTCATCACATACTTCTAAGGGTTATTTAATTAAGACAGCTACTAAATAAGACTGCAGCAGTAATTTGAAAAACAAAGTCTAGATTTACCCTGAAAGCATACAGAGCAGAAATATATTTGGAGTGCTGCCCTCATTTATTTAAGAAGGCTCATCTTTCTTAGCCTCAATACAGCTCCATGCAGTATGAAATCCTGTTTGCTTGATCACTTTTTTTATAATTAGAAAAGAAATGACATCAAGTAAGTAAGTATACATGATATACTTGCCATGCTCTCTTATGGCTGAACTGTTATATGTTGTGGGCACATGTGAAATGACTGACTGCTTTTATGCAGGTCAGCAAACTACATGTAAGAGCATGTTATGTGATTAAAAAAAGTAGGACATTCAATCTAAGCGTTAAGGTACCATTCTCTGAAAAGGAAGAATTATTATTAATTCATTTTTAGTAGTTATAACAAGACTGCACTGCATTTTACATAGAAATGCAACTGGAATACAAAAATGGCCAATATGCTCCATTCAGCTAATATGACTATCATTTTACCAGTAGCAAACTTAATGCTGGATGTGTAAATGTCCCCATCTGGACACTAGCCCTGATGCAAATATTTAGTCATCATTCTTTTCTGTTTTGCTTTAGGTAGTTACAACATATGCAATACACACATAAGCACTTTAACCTAAAACTTTATTAGAACTCTTTTTTATAGTGCATGCTAATTATACAATGTGTCCTCGTGCAGTTCAAGTAAATTCACTTACTGGATGGATCTAGAAATAAAACACAGTTGGTTATACTATTCACAACTGCCATATCTAGCACAAAATAAATCAGAAACCTGTGCTGCATATATTTATATATATATATATATATATATATATATATATATATATATATATATATATAAAATCCATTTGATTTGGAGTAACCAAGCTTATAAACTAGATTGGTTAAATGATGACATAATAGAGGAACGTATTGATTTTGAAAGTCAGTTTTTAATTAAATATCGCCTTTTTCAAAAGAAATTAGTGGCCACTTTCTAGAAACAGTTCAGTGGGAAAGGTGGAAAGTGTCTGTCAGCCATCGGGGGGGGGGTAATTTGAGGAGTCATTTAAGGCAAGTTGAACAGACTAGATAATGGTATTCTCGTCACTCTAGAGTGAGTTGGACTATAGGTGTCCTGCTTTAAATCTGTCAGCTACCTAAGTCCGTCCCCTAATGGAGAAGCAACATTTCAGTACAGGCAAGGCATATGCTGAAATACATACAGTGAAAACTCATTCTGGTGTGGGGAAGATTGATAGAAAAACCCTGAAAAAAAGAGTTTATGATTGTCAAATATTTTACTGCACAGATGAATATCAAATAGAAAATCCACAGATTTGGAAAAATAACTGAATACATTGTGGAGAAGATCCTGTATTTATTCTTGGTACGTACAATCAAGATAATATTGAAAAGGCAAAAAATGCTTTTCTTCCAGAAAAGGAAATGCATTATAGTCCATTACTAAATTGAAGATGCTAAGACCAAACAAAATAGTATAAATGCATGACAAACAGCTGACGTATCAAAATGTAAAATGTCTGACATACTCAAAACTGTTCAAATCACAAAGATTTGTACACTCAAAATATTGAATCAGAAAGATTTGAATTAAAACAAAATATACTTTTTTTGCAGGAGGCAAGCCCCCTGAACCCCCCACATTCCCTGATAGTTATATATACCAATTCTGAGATTGCAGTTCAGTGGGAAAAAAGAGTATATACCTGATCCACACTGTACTGCAATTTCACTCAGCAGAAAAGCCAGTACGTTCGATCAGCTGATTTTCAATCAGTTGATCTCGTTTTACAGCAGTTTGCAAATCAACTTGTTAATGGGTTAAATGACTGTAACCCATATATATATATATATATATATATATATATATATATATATATATATATATATATGGGTCTACTTGAAAACACTGACACGCCAAAACACTGACAACGAGAACACCGAAACCGGAAGATCGACAACTGAGATGACCGAGAGTTTAAAAGCCTGACGCTGAGAACACCGACATGTTAAAATAAGTGTGCGATAGTGACAGACTTTAGAGTTAGGGGTGGGTTAAGTTAGTTAGGGTTAGGGTGCGGGTTAGGTGAGTGTGCGATTGTGAAGGACCTTAGGGTTAGAGTTTGGGTTAAGGTTAGTGCATAGATAGCTGTGTATGTAAGGTTTAGTGTAGGTTTGTAAGGATTTTAGTGTGCTTGTGTTGTGTGTGTGTTTTTTGGAAAAAGTATTTGTTTTGTTTTGTTGATTTTCAGGATTGTGGTTTGTCGGGCATGTGAAGTTTCGTGCTTTTAAACTGTCAGTCATCTCAGTTTTTTCGATCTTCCGGTCTCAGTGTTCTCGTCATCGGTATTTTGTATATGTATATATGGGACAACTATCAAAAACGCAACACTGTAAAGTGTGAATGGTGATGTTACTGATCAATATGCTCAACTCCGACCAATGCCTGCTTGGTGTTTGCATGTTCTCAGCGTGTCTCCTTTGGGTTTCTCCCATGTCCAAAAAACAAGGTGAGTGTTTCCATCTCAAACTCACCAATGAATTGAGCTGTGGGCAGCAGCACAGTCTATACGGTGCCCTATAGGGGTAGGAGTTGTACAGACCAACCACCTTGGGCAACTACTGTGGTGTGCAGTATCCCCAAGATAGGAGAACATGGATCACAGACTGTGTGCCTTGGCAGGGCTAGCCACTCAATTATGTGAAACATAGCTCAACCTATGCCAGGGACCCTTGCTAACAGTGAGAGTATATGTGCATTGGCCAGTGTGTGCCCACCATAAAGCTCAACTCTGGATCAATAATGGCTGGTGTCTAGAGAGCTCTGTTGAGTGGAACTGGATGCAAAACCAATCAAACTGCCAAACATGAACTGAGAATTGCTATGTTTAATGGAGGCTCACTGACAGAATGCAGCTTGGAACTGGATGACTTGATAATATGCTATGGACAGGGAAGTGCAGCAAAGCCACTTGGCTTGGGATCCAGGCTCTACTACTGAAGAGGGACAGACTAGAAATGGTGTAGGTAATTGTGGTAAAAAAGAAGCTCCAGAAGGCAGTGAGGGATATCATCAGAATTAATGATACTCATGGCAATCAGATTCCAGTGTAATGACCCTATGCCCCACAGCAGGATTGTGATAGTGAGGAGAAGAGTGCATTCAGACAGCAGTTGCAGGACCTAGATAAAGCAGGACAATGTGAATTGGTTTTGATAATGGGTGACTTGAATGCACATATCAGGACAGACAGAACAGGATATGAGGATCGGTCTACATAGGTGGTCTATATGGGTGGGGCAAGAGGAAAAAAGAAGGAGAAGCCATTTCCTGTCCAGCAAATGGCTTGATAGTAGCCAACATGGTTCAGATAGAGAGACAGTCACAAGATAACATACAAGAGTAGCCAACATGCAGGTAGACCTTCAGGTAGATTTCCTCCCAAGGAAAAGGCACTGGGGTAGAATCCATGATTACAAAGTCATCCCAATGAAGCAGTCAGCCCCAGCATAAATGACTACTTGCCACAATCAGCTGCAAACAGTGGTCACTGAAGGGTTTAAGCTCAACAGAGGCCAGGCTGGAAGACATGAATGTTGACTGGAGAGAAAGTTCAAGAAATTACTCAGGGCACACGCACCCCAAGAAGAGGAAAAAATGGATGGTGTTGATGAAGAATGGCAGCACTCAAAAACAGCGTGTGTTAGTAGGACTGCAGAAAAGATATGTGGCTGAGCCAGGTATGGAAATAAAGTACTGAAAGCTGGTGGTGGAATGCAGAAGTCCAGGAAGTCATCAAAAGAAAGAAGTGCAGGAAGCAGTGGGAGATAGAAAAGACTGACCAGGCTAGGAAGGACTACTGGTTGGCTAACAAAGAAGCTAAGAAAGAAGTTGAAATAGCAAAGAATAGGGCATTGGAGGAACTTTGCCAGCTTCTGAAAAGTGACTTAGTAGGGCAGTAGGTGGCACAAAGAAACTATATCAGGTTACAAGGCAAAGACAGAAAGATAAAAAGATAGTCATAAGGGATGACAGCCACAGCCTGCTCACCAGTTCACAGGACATCAATGGCAGATGGAAGGAGGATTTCCAGCAGTTTCTGAATGAAGAAAACCCCACAGAGAATGTACTACCCCAGAAACAGCCTACAATGAGAGAAGAGGAGGAGTCCACCCTAGACAAAGTAAGAACAGCACTAAGGAAAATGAAGTCAGGGAAAGCAGCAGGCTCAGATGAGGTCACAGAAGATTTGATAAAGATGCTGGGTGAGATAGGGAGAAATCTGAGGGTACTAATAACAGTGTGGAGAGAAAGGTGTATCCCAGATGACTGGAGAATAAACATACTCATTCCAGTGCACAAGAACAAAGGGGATATCCACAACTGTGGTACAGAGGCATCAAACTCCTATCATTGCATGAAAGTTCTGGAGAGGGTGATTGATAAATGAATACAATGAATACAATGAATACGCAGAGTAGTAAAATGTAAGATTGGAGATGAGCAGTTCAGATTCAGATGAGGATGCAGCACAATTGACCCAATGTTTGCAGTGAGACAGATATTTGAGAAGCTTAGAGATGAGGAGAGAGTCCAACTGAGCATTCCTAGACTTGGAGAAAGCATATAACAAGGTGCCAAGAAAGCTGACCTGGGCAGCATTGTGGTGGTATGAAGTCCCAGAAACATTGGTAAAATTAGTCCAAGCTATGTACAAGGACCCAATGACTCAAGTATGAACAGTGTTTAACCACACAGAGGGGTTCTCAGTGGGAGTGGGTGTACATCAGGGTTCAGCTCTGAGCCCACTACTGTTCATATTGGTGATGGACTACATTAGCAAACAGGTCGGAGGGAACAGATAAACAAAGTTGCTGTAAGCAGACGAGATGGCATTACAGGCAGACTCTGAGGTAGAACTTCAGCAAAGGATAGGAGAATGGAATGCAAAACTGTAGGCATATGGGATGAAACTAAGCACAGATAAGATGGTGGTAATTCCAGCAAACTGGGGAAATCAGAATCAGCTGAAAATACAGATAGAAGAGAAGACAGTGGAACAGGTAAACAGCTTCAAGTATCTGGGAGGGGTGGTTGAGGAGAAGGGAAGTGTGAATGAAGAGGTCAAAGCTAGAATCACAGGGGCTGCAGCTAACTGGCATAGAGTGTCAGGTGTAGTCTATGACAGAACAATGCCAAAGAAGCTGAAAAGTAAGGTGTACAAGACAGTGGTGCGACCAGTACTAATGTATGGTGCATAAACCTGGGCAGTAAAGGCAGAACAGTTGAAGAAGCTAGAGGTGATGGAAATGAAGTGCCTGAAAAGGATGGTAGGATGCACACTGAGGGACAGATAAAGAAATCAGGACATAAGAGCAGAAGCCAAACTAGCTCTGATTGCAGAAAAGATCAAAGAGAACAGGTTACGGTGGTTTGGACACGTGCAGAAAAGCAGAAGACAATTTGATGAGGAAGATTTGGGGCAGACAGGAAGAAGGCAAGAGGAAGTGAGGACATCTAGCAAAGAGTTGGCTAGATTGTGTGCAAGAAGCTATGTGACATTCAGGTATGAGTGCTGAAGAAGGCAAGAGTGTGGCACTGAATCAAGAGATAATCCACAAATATATAAACCACAACCACTCCGGTGGAGTGGGTAACACTGTCAATGTAGTGGTTGAATAGCAAAAAAATCCAAGTAAGATGATCAAAAGAATGAACACGATAAATATGTCCAACGTGATAGTATATCCAGCAAGAACACAACTGCCACAAAAACGTTGAACAAACTGCTCCCAAAAGGTAAACCGAATACTGCAGACACCGTTTATTTCTTCAACCAAATGCTTTCAGTGTACAGTTTTGCATTTGGTTGAAGAAATAAACGGTGTTTGCAGTATTCGGTTTACCTTTTGGGAGCAGTTTGTTCACCGTTTTTGTGGCAGTTGTGCTCTTGTTGGATATACTGTCACGTTGGACATATTTATCGTGTTCATTCTTTTGATCATCTTACTTGGATTTTTTTGCTATTCAACCACTACATTGACAGTGTTACCCACTCCACCGGACTGAATCAAGAGAGTTGGTGACAGTTAACATGATATCCCAATCCCATGTAGAAAAAATGGGAAAAAGGGGTTGATGATGATGATAAGGATTTAGCTCTAAGAAAGAGAAATGGAAACAGCCTGCTAAGGAATTTTAGGAACATGGCTTTCTTAATAAAATACTGCAAAACAAAATCTTAATTAAAGACTCATAATTTTCGTAGGAGATTACTAGGCTAACAGCTCAAGAGCCCTTACAAGCCTATCCAGTTTTACCCAGATTTTACCAAATTTTTTATCACTATCAGAAAGATAACAAGGGTAAGCAAGCAGGGTTTTGACAGTTTTTGCAGACTGCATCTGTCCATAAGGGACATGAGTCTTTTAGGGGTCTATATTAGAAGATCGAATGTTTAGGTGATCGAACACCTAAACATCGATCTTCTAATATTGAATCTGAAAACAGTGAATATTCCAGGGAAACATGTCCTTTGGCCACTAAAACAAAACAAAAGTTCACATCCAAAGTAAGTGGGGGGCTTTGCCCCCCACATCCCCGACGTGGGGGGCTGTGCCCCCCACACACACCCTAACTAAATATACCAACTCCAAGATTGTTTTACAGTATAGGAAATAGCAAAATCCGGTGAACAGCCAAGAGAAATCTTTCCCTGCATGAAATCATCCGTTCGCCATTTTTTGCTTTCGATATTAGAAGATCGATGTTTAGATGTTCAATCATCTAAACATTCGATCTTCTAATATAGACCCATCTTTTAGTACTGGATACTTATCAGGGTAGTATATTAGAGCATGAGCTAAGAAAAACTGTCTATGGTGGAGGTGGTGTGGGAGTTCAGTCCAATTTAATAGTTTAAGGGAAGAACAGTGATGAGTTTTGAAGGTGTGATTTGCAGCCAAGTGCACCATTTTATTGTAGTATTGTTCCAGTTTTCCTTCTGTGGAAGTTTGTAGGTTAGTTAAGAGTGGGAAGGCATACAGTACGACATGTAGGAGGGAGGCTTTATCTATGGTTTCTCTAGATCTGTTTGTTAGGCAAGATTTTATTCTATACAAGTGGTCAAGGTTTTGGTGGGTTTTTTTTAATAATAGTTTGGAAGTGTAGGCCAAATTTCAAGTCGTCACCAACTGTGACACTTAAGAGTTTGGTATTAGGGACCTGATAAATTGGAGTGCTATTTAATGAAGTGATCTTGTGAAGAATTTTGCTTTGGGTGAATGTTTTTCGGGTGAAAAGTCGTGATTTCATTTTTGGAGAGGTTAAGTAGGAGTTGTAAGTTGACTAGCCAGGATTCCATGATTGTAAGACTTTCTTGAGTAATTTCTTGAAGTTTTTTTTAGGTTAGAGGCTGTGAAGATAAGTGTGGAGTCATCTGCATATTGCAAAAGAGTGGTATGCTTTGGAAGCAATGTGTAGATCATTTATAAATATGCTAAAGAGAAGGGGTCCAATTATGGAACCTTGGGGCACTCGTTACTGGTAATCATATTCAGTTAGGGAGTGTTAAAAGGATGCAGGAAAAAGCAAACATAAAGAGTAAGGCTGAATTTCTTTTCGTAAGGAAGCTTTCTTTCTGACCATCACTGGTTGTGCATGTTGGATCAGATTGTGCTTAAAGATGATCAGGGAAGGGCTCTGCTTCACATGAATAAGAATCTTATTCTAGAGGAGATGTAATTTCTGGGACACACATATGTCTCTTTAGCATGATCAGTTCATGTCAGAGATCAAGTTTAGATCCTTGGATGGGTTACCCTTTGCAGTCAGTTCTGTGAGTATACAACATTTCCATCAGAGATGGGTCAGAGACTGCCTTCTAGGTCAGACACAGATCACTCCTCAGTGATCAGTAGGAAACTGAATACAGCAATAGAGCATTTAATCAGTCCGCATATGACATGTTGGCTATACCCTGTATTTTCTGGTGAGAAACCTCTGAGGAAACTCTAGCTGTTGCAGGTGCCTGGTGAGGTAAATGCCAAAGGGTGCATTATACTCAATTATTGGTCTGATGAGGGTCAAGGACAGTGGTCATATGACAACCGTAGATCTGGATGCCATGCCCTTACTTATAAGCTGAGCCATATAGAAGGATTTCCTCACCACCGTAGACATAGTGGTCAAAGTTCAGATTACCGTAGATCTGAGTAGCCAGATGTCTCATCACTGGGTCCACTCTTAGGGGGTCCTATCAGTGCTGTAATTTGCAGTTGTACTTGATTTCCAAAAGGGTATTATTATTATGCACTTCTTTGCATTTAGTTTGAGGTCATGGCTCTGACATCAATCATTAGTCTGCATCAGAACTTTCTGCATGATATCAACATCATTTGGGGAGTAAATGATTGCACCTCAACTTACAGTGTTCATCAGACCTGACTAGCCGAAGGTCATCTACATTTACCATGACATCTGACAAGTATGCCCAGAACAGTAGGTGGCCCAGTAATAAGCACTGTTGTATTCTGCTGGTGACTGGCATCTTGCTGGATGTGGATTTCTCCACTCTAACAATGTGTTATATCCATGAGCCATTTTTCTATCCCTCTGGTGATGTAGAGGTTTATGCCCAATCCTATGAGTTTATTTACAATACCCAAGTGGGGTATTGTGTTAAATGCCTTGGCCAGGTCAAGGCAAGTGTTATGCACTGTCTTACCTCATCCATGGCCTTGGTGACCTTCTCAAAGCAGTCCATCAGACTGAGCAGGCAGGACCTGCCCTTGACAAAGCCAAACTGGGTTGGGTCTAGAATCAGAAAATTTCCTGTGTCATCATTGTTAATTAGGTCCATGATTTTATATATATATATTTATATATATATATATATATATATATATATATATATATATATATATATATATATATATATATATATATATTTATATTTATCTATCTATCTATATATATATATATATATATATATATATATATATATCCTGGGTCAGTTGATGGTTCCCCTTGTGCAGATGGATGACTGTTGTCCTCCCTCTACTGGGACAAAGCCTGTCTAGACACTGTGGTTAAATACAGATGTGAGTGGGTCTACTAGGTCATGTTTCTAGCTATTTGAAGGGCATTGATGCTGTGTTGCTAGCTTTAGAGCACACAGTAACAATCTATTATTTTGTGATAACAGGCAAAGAAATGTTGGGATTATTTCACGGGAGTGACTGGAGATGTTAAGGGGGTGAAATCTGAGCTGAATTTAACAGCAGGTAGGTTTGCTATTTCTTCTGGCTGAGTATAGGTAGTGCCATCTACATCTAACACAGCACATTGTTGAGTTTTTCCATTAAGATTTCAGATATAACTAAACAATTCTTCGTGGTTATTCTTTATTTGGAAAGTTATTTTAGTGTCATATTTAGTTTTTGAAGACTTGACTAGTTCCCTGATTTGCCTGTTCAGACTGATGATAGATTTTTTTTTCTGTTGTGATCCCGCCCACTTACTTCTTGACAGGAATTTCTTCTTTCTGTTGTATCATCTAATTATGCTACAGGCCCACTAAGTAGCTTGTTTTTTTTTTTTTTTTTTTTGGTTGGACATGGGTTTAGTTTAGTCAGGTACTGCTGTTTCTATGAAGCTGTTTAAGTGGTTGTACAGGGCATTTGTGTATACTTTTGCATAGGCCTCCATATTTTCAGGGATAGGGGAAGCTTTAAAATTACCTGTGCTATCACTTTAATAGTAGGTAATTTGCCTTGGAAAAATTATTTTAGGTTTTAGGGTTTGATGGCAGTTCTACCATTACATTTATTTCAAAGAAGACAGATTTATAATCTGATCTTAGTCATGAAGGCATTACACCAGGGGAGTGCAACACTCCCCCATGTTTGTGTATACTATATCAAGGACATTTGAGTCCCCAGTGGGAATGTAGACCAGAAGTTCCAGAGCATTTGCATTAACAAAGTCCAGAAATCTCTGAGTCTGCATATTAGTGGTCATATATGTTTCCTAGTTTATGGCGGGGTAGTTAAAATTACCCATGAGTAGTGTGTTGGGCTGAATAGTAAGTGAGTCTAGTAACTTCTGGTATGTGGAGTGGTTTGCATGGTCCATGGTTTGTGAACTGTAGCTAGCAATGATAGTATGTTGGGGGATCTTGTCTGTGGTCAGCTGGACATGGAGTAGCTCAAGTGAGTCATCCTGCTTGACCAATCTAGAGGTGTGATTGTTTTTTATTTATGGTAAATGGAAACACCTCCTTCTTATGTTCTTTCCTTTTCAGAAGGTGGTCTGAATGTATGGTAGGCATTGTAGCCTTGCACTGCTGGGGTGCTGGGGTGCTTTTCTGCAGCCATGTCTTTGTAACTGTACAGACATGAGGATTATCCAGGGTGAGGAGAGCTTCCAGGGAGTGTGGTTTCTTGTTAAGACTCCTAGCACTGAGCAGCAGTACCTTCAACTCGGCATTAGAAGAATTTGTTATGTTGGTAGGTCTGTTGGTTTGGCACTGCCTAAAAAGGCACTATGGGAGTGGCTAATGCCTTGGCCAGTATTCAAAAGCCTAGCAGTGACAGGTGGAAACCATTTCGGGCAAAACAGCTTTTTCTGTCGATCATATCATCCCAGGAAGATGAATACTGGTACCCCTTAGAATGACATCAGTAGCTAAGCCATTTATTGAAGTCAATCATTTTCTGCTTGTATTGTGGTATCATTCTTGGTGAGGGTAGAATGCTGCTTAATGTAAGGCTCATTCCAGCCTGTGACATGTATTCAAAGAGGTCAATCGTGTCACTCTTTATATAGTCTAGTGAGATAATTCTCAGGTCATGCACACACACATGGAGTATGACTGAGTCATAGTGGTACTTGTGGTTGAGTGACCTGAGTGCCTGTGTGATCTGGCAAATCCTAGACCTTGACAGGGAACTGACTGTAACCCCTTCTTTTTCCAACCTTGTGAGGGCGGCATCCATGTGTCTCACAATGGAGTCTCCTGTAACCAAGATGTTTGAATATTCCTGTTTCACCTTAGAGGCTTGCTTATGGAGACACTGGTGTATATTTTTATGTGTAATGGTTGGTGTTGACTTGGTTTTGTTTGCATGTGGTTTCTAAGGGCAGAGTATGGGAGTACAGCTTTGTATGTTAGTTTTTGCGTTGAGACCATATTTACTGAGTGAAGATCATATAAGTGTTCTGACAACCTGTTTCTCATTTGATTGTCAGTATGTGAAAGTCATGTGTCAATTATCATATTGTAGCTACATCTCTTAAGTACTGTGCTTGTTTCAGGATAAGTGGTTGTCAGTATACATGAGACAATTGCTACATTGCCTCAGGATGCCCATGTCCACCAGGCTGGCCACAAGATAGCAGAAATGGGCCTTTCCATGGTTTCAGGTTTTTTGCTATGTGTTTAACCAGGGATAACAGTGGGTAGATTTAACTCTACTGGGATGATAGCACATGGATGAAAAATGGGTGCTATACTCAGTGTGAACTCCAGCTATACTAAAAGGCAATGCCACTCTGCATACAACTCAGATACTCCCAGAACAGCAGGTGACTGGGGGAGGTTGCAGCAATAATTATTCTAAGGGAAATTATAACTTGATAGTGTTTTCATCTATACAGGGCACTGCTAACCATCGCTGTGTGGAGAGTAGCCAAGCGCAAACACCCGGCTTATATAGAGCAGGAAAACAAGTTTTACAACAACAAGGTCTACAGACCAATCAGGAAGACGTACAATAAGCTTTCAGCCAGCAGCCCCAATTCAGATTTGCTACAGCACAATTCTGCCACAAGAGTGCAGACAGAACACCATCCTATGGTAAAAATGCTGGTTTTACAGCTCAGAGTGCAGGAAAACTACACAATCTAGATACTACTGTCCTGTAAAACTAGGAGACACAATGTAATCAAGTACTACATCAGCAGTGGAAACAGTTCAGCATACTAGTAAGAAATGTAACAATTACTACAGGATTCTTATGAAATGCAGTAAGTGCACAATATTATTTATTTATGTTCCTTCAGCAGTGGGTGACTTTAGATGCAACAGATTCTTTGTAACTCTCAGGCAAAGTAGCCACACCAGCAGCAGCTCTGAGGAATCTGTCTTGCTTTCTTTTGAATGCCAGGAAAGTACATTTGCAAAATAAACAATAAATGATAAAAAATTACAAGGCTGTGGTCATTATTCAGTCAAACATCTGTCAATTTGTGCTTATTCAGATTTGGAACAAAAGCTATTAAGCCCTGTAAGCTGACTAGCTCTGAGGAAAAAGGCACCACAAGAACAAAGGCCCAGGTCTTAGTAACAGGGCTGACTTGTGAGGTTAGTAGCTGTTACTGATTCACTGATTAATATCTCTCTCTCTCTCTCTCTAAATATAGATATATATATATATATATACACGTGTGTGTGTGTGTGTGTGTGTGTGTGTGTGCGTGCGTGTGTGTGTGTGTGTGTGTGTGTGTGTGTGTGTGTGTGTGTATGACTTTTGAGAAGTAGATGCCAATCTTTAAATCTATATCTAGGAAAATAAGGTCTGCAGAACCACAAAACTGTTTTACAAAGGGCCAGTGTACTAAAAATAAGATAGTGATGTCTTGCTTTCTGCTACTGATGGCTGTTTCTTTGCATACTCATAAATTCAGTATTTGATTTGCTTTGCTTACTGCTTTGCCTGGCAGCACTTGTCTAGTCAAAGCTCCTCAGATTACCCTAAAACTTTCTTCTTTTGTTTTTCTTATTACTTGTCTACCATGCATGTATCCCACTGACTAGAAAGGAAAAAAATGTAAACTAAGTCACTGATGGAATACAATAAAGAATGTCTCTATAAATATAAGCTACTTAAACATTTTTTGACTTTCCAACCTATTACAGTTATTTAACATCATGAATAGAACTTATACAAGACTTTTAGCCATATAATTGCCTCAGCTATTTTTATATATTTATGGAAAGTGAAATGCATGCATTTATTGTAATTCATTTTTTTCTCTAAGGTAGAAATGCAGCCACTTGAAAGAGAAAATAGGGCAGCATTCTTTGAATTACTGACTTGCATATATTGCTGAATGATCCTTGTATTTCAGTAACAACCCTTTTACTGTTAAATTCTCAATAACAAACAGAATATATTTTTTCCAAATGGTCTTTCAAGGCTCCATCTTTCAATATTCTGCTTTCTCTAAAATGCATTTACCCAGCTACCCACAAACGTCCGGGGTTCATCTTGAGTTAATAAAGCTTATCATGTCATCTGTGTATTGTATTTTATTTCCGCAAATAGATCAGCATGGCATTTCTTCATTTTTATCTGCCAATACGGGATGTGAAGGGTAGAAGAGATGAAGGTAGAGCTCTCTGTTTAATGTCAACTTATAGGGGAAACATGCACATGGACAAGACAGGGGTACTATGGCCTCACGTGAAAGACTGATAGTGACCCCCATCATATGCACCAAAGTGAAATGAATGCTTCTGAGGGGAAGAAACACATGGAAATGAGTAAGCATGTTGTAAGGATGGCAGGGAAAGAGGAGACAAGTTCTATATTATAACAATGAATGATCAAATGCTCGAACGTTGTTATATTGAACTCAAAAGTTTGAATTCGTAACACATCACGCTACCACAACAGCGATTTTTTTTCCCAGGGAAAAAAAATTGCTGTTCCCAAAAAAAAAAAAGAAACACATTTAAACATTACATAAAGTGTGGGGGCTTCATGCCCCACACCCCCAGATATGAGGGGCTGTGCCCCCACACCCCCCTACTTAAATATACCAACTCAGAGATTGCACTACAGTGCCGAAAATGGCAAAGTGACAGAAGCAGCCAAGCGACTTCTTTCCCAGGGAAAGAATTTGCTTATATGCCCCTTCATCATTTTGCGTTTTCGACATTTGAAGTTCGACCAAGACACATTCGACAAAATGCATCTTCGGTCTTCTGACAGGAATCCAAGGAGAAATACAGTGAAGTTTTAAATGTGTTAGATTTAAATAAAACCATCTTCTCTGCAGTCCATACTCATTATCTTCTTTGGTTCCTCACTTTAGCAGTGCACACCAAGGAATTTTGGAATGCCTTACAAGAAAATAAGCTGACAGATCCACTATTCATAAGGCCAATTTTGATGCTGATACAGGCATCACTCATTCCAGAGGTACATAAAAAAATGTTATGCATATAGGATGAAGGATGGATTCGGTCCATTGTGAGAGGAGACTGTCAGGTATGGATTTTGCTCAGAACATAATGAACACCAACTACATAAAAAAACATGGCCTGGATTACATGAAGCCTTGCAAATACTCCTTGCTCTATGATGTGCAGGGAGAAAGCCCTGACTATAACCCAGATAACCTGAGATCTGTTAACAGCTTTGGTAACTTGTATGCCCACCCTGGGGGATGGAAGACTGAATTGTCCTTGGAATGCTGACCACAAATAGAGTATTAAATGACTGCAGAACCAGTTATTTACTCAATGTGGCTACATACAAGCTAAAGAGGCATGCA
Organism: Protopterus annectens; assembly: GCF_019279795.1. Taxonomy (NCBI): domain Eukaryota; kingdom Metazoa; phylum Chordata; order Ceratodontiformes; family Protopteridae; genus Protopterus; species Protopterus annectens. Next base: position 599,302,626 of record NC_056730.1, on the reverse strand, counting down.
TATGTGTGTAACAGCATACAAGGGACGTTCCAGTGCAATAGTGTATACAGGAGACACTGGACTCTGCAGTGAGATGTTAAGTACTTGAAAAAGGAGGGCACCATGTAAAGATGAAATGGTCCACTCCCTCACATCTGATTACTACCTTCCAGAGGAATGAATCTGCTGATGACACTCTACCACAAGCAGTGAACAGATGAATAATAGGGTCATTGCCCTGATCAGGGAACAAATGATATTGGTTCTTGCTGATATAAGGAATGAATGGATAAACTAAGTTGGGGCGGTGTTGACCATTTTATGGGGAATTAAAAAAAGGTACAAATGTAAAGGGAAACATGTAAACTCAATGTCATATTCTTACTATGAAATTTTCTAAGTTATTTCTTGGCCTTTCCCTGGTTTTGATCAAAGAGATTTTAAAATTTCTAACAGAGGACATCAGAAATTGAATAAGAAGACATTTCCATATATTGAGATTTTATTTAATTCATTATGCAATCACAATTACATGAAAAAGCTGCTGCAAACAGCAAGACCTAATGAGGTTTGGTATTTTTTGAACAACACTCACTTAACTCACAGTTATTCAAGTGGGATGTATTGCAAAGTAATTTCTTTACATTAACTATAAAATAATACTGTCTTTGAATTTCAAGATGTAGCTTATATATCCAGGTAGTATGATCCTGATTAAAATTACAAACTAGCATCTTCCCAAGCCATGAGCAGTGTACAATCCTGATTTATTTGCATATCTGTGTAGTTATTTATATTACTTTATTTTACCTTCACAAGTGGGACCCAATATAGCAATTGAATCCAGGGAATACTTTCATTCTACAGAGAACCAGAGAAAGGCATTGGAGGACTGAACAAAGGCTAGACAGAGAGAGAGAGAGAGAGATAGGAGGGGTGAGCAAGACAGAAACAGAGAGATCTGCCTTCCTGTTTCTTGCAGTCCATCCCCAGAAATACAGATTGTGTTGGAGGGAAGCCGTCTAGCTTATCAGTGGGAGTGGTAAGCAATGGGTAGCCTATCTACCACAAGAGGAGTGTTTTTGGCCCAGAAATTGTAGTTTATTGACCATTTGGGCAGTTTGTTTCATCTCTTTCTACTCTCTGGTTTAAAAGCCCATGTCTGTGCTTGTTTCCCACCTTTCCTGTAACTAGTCTAGTCCAGATACAGATTTGCTGTATCCAGGACTGTTGGTAAGCTTCTGAGCCCCCCAAGCCTTTCTGTGTTTGAGGAAAGCCTTCTAGCTTATCAGTGAGAGTGGTAAGCACTATGTAGGCTATCTACCACAAGATGAGTGGTTTCTGGTCCAGAAATTGTATCTTATTGGCCGTTTGGGCAGTTTTTTCCATCTCTTTCAACTTTCTGGTTTAAGTCCACATCTGCGCTTGTTTCTCATCTTTCCTGTAACTAATCTAGTCCAGATACAGATTTGCTCTATCCAGGACAGTTTGTATGCTTCTGAGCGGTGACAAAGTCTGCTCTTCAATTTTTTCTCACCTCTCCTGCACTTTTACTAGCTTATTAGTTTAGCACTTTACCAGTATTCTTGTAGCAATTATTGCAGCACACAAAAGTGCTACCAGCACTAAATGTTTTACAAGGAAACAGCTCCAGTATTTATTAATGCCCACCTCTCCAGGCATTTCTAAAGATCAGTTCCATGTGTTTTCTCCTATTAACCTGGTGAACTTGGGCATCCTGAGACAATGTAGCAACTGCCTCATGTACACTGGCCACCCACTTATCTTACCTTCCAGCACTCAGACATATGAGAGATGCACTTATATATCCAAATTGAAAGCCACGCACTCTCCAGCCAAGACTGGAATAGCTGGTTAAGAGGAGAAGGTCAACACTTGCACTACACCACATGGAACACATAGCCCTCCAGAGCACACACCAGCACTGCCTTCACATAAAAACACAAACCACATACCCACCTTCATGGAGGCTCTCAATAAAAATCTACCTAAACAGCAGAGACCTCCAAGCCAGAAAGGCGCCCGACCACCACAACACTAATCATGAGACCTACAACTCTCCTAAACAGTGTGCCACTCAACCAAAGCTCCTAAGGCAAAACAGCATGCCCAACACACTAGTCATAGGTGACTCGATATAGTGAGGCACACTGATGTCCCACTCAGAAGGATGAATAAGAAGAAAGCAACAGTCAGCTGCCTATCATGTGTCAGGATCCGCCACATAACGCTCACACTCAGGTCCCTCAACAATAGGTACAAATATGACTCAGTCATTGTACACGTGGGTGTGAATGACCTGAGATGTACCTCCCGGGATTACAGGAAAAGAGACATGGAGGAGCTCTTGGATTATTTAGGCCAGGCAGGTATGACCCTGCCCCTGAACAGCATCCTACCATCACCCAGAATGATACCACAGTACAAGCAGAAAATGATTGATTTCAACAATGAAGTTTTTGGTGTCATTCTAAGGTGATCCAGTATCTGTCTGCCTGAGAAGACATGACTGACAGACCTCGATGCTTTGCCAGAGATGGCCTGCATCTGTCACCCCTGAGCTTCCAGATACTGGCCAAGGCTCTTGCCACCCCTATAGTGCCTTTTTTAAGCAGTGTTCAAAAGACCAAATTACCACCATAACAGCTACAAACAAATGCAATCTGAGAATCATGCTGCTCAGTGTTAGAAGCCTAAATCTCAAAATTCACTCACTCAAAGCACTCCTTAAAATGGAGAATATCGACATTTGTGCTGTAACAGACACCTGGTTCAAGACAGCAGAAAGCACCCCTGCACTACCAGGCTATAACTCATTCCACACCTTTTGGCCCCAGAACTTGGACCAAAGCCCCAAAGGCAGTGATGTTTCCATATTTATAAAGGATGTGCACCCTTCTAGACTGTTTGCCCAACATAATGCATCTGAGATACTTCAAGTGCAGCTAACATCAGGTAAGACAGCGATTCAGGTTGTAGCCTGCTATAGGTCCCCAACCATGTCCCAAGACTCACACTCGACATTCCTAAGCATCCTGGAGAATATTAGGGTCCAACCTAACACTCTCATACTGGGCGACTTCAACTACTCCAAACCTAACACTCTCATACTGGGCGACTTCAACTACACCTCCATTAACTGAGAAAACTACTCGTACCAATACATTTGCCCAGTGCTTTCTGGAATTCATTAATTCCAATGCTCTGGATCAGCTCATTCTTACCCCTACTAGAGGTAGCAACATCCTTGACCTGGTCATTACTAACATGGACGACCATTGCTCTACACCAATAGCCAACTCCTCCCTGGTTAGATCCGACCCCAAACTAATCACCTTGGAAATCCACATCCCTCCCACCCCCCCCCCCCCCCACAAAGGTAGCTACCATGAAAAACTTCTCCAAAGCTAACTTTGGGCTCCTAAAAACAGAGGTGGCAAACTTCAAGGCACCCATGCAAATGGAGAATAGTTGCATGACCACTAAATCATACACCAATGCACTGTACGAACACATACACAAATGTATGGATCTCACCATACCCAATAGAACCAAGATGCTCTCCTCAAAAAAAAAGGAAGCAATTCTGGTGGTCCCTTGCCATAAACAAACTCTACAACAGAAGTTGGAAACTGATGCGGAATAAGGCGAAATCACAAGACTGGAAAACCTCCCTTATCACCCTCAACAAAAGGTTGAGATCCCTCTTAACATCCTCTAAAGTTAGCTATGAAAACAAAATTGCAGCAGATAGTAAAGACAACCACAAGCCTTCTATAGTATGTAAAGAATCTCCATTGCAATACCCAGATTTGCTCTGAGCTACTGCAAAATGGTACCTCCTTTACGAGTCACATTTCTACTAACACAATCAATTTTTTGGATATTACAATTACCTTGAAGGACAATACATTTGAATCCAACATTTACAGGAAAAAGACATATTCCAATTCATTCTTACACTTTGACAGCTGTCACCCTGCCCATCAGAAAAGAAATTTAGTCAAGGGACAGATGGTGAGGTTGTCAAGGATAGTGAGTAACGATGACACGTTCAAAATAGAACTTGAAAAATTAAAAAGCATGTTCACAAGTAGAGCCTACCCAGTGGATATGGTTAACAATATAGGTCAGGACATTTGGATGAACAGACCAGTTTTATACAAATCCATTTTAAGATATGGATTAAATTCAAAAGATGTTTCTAAACCTAAAGGTATAGGACATGACACTTTAGTCATCCCATTCAATGAAAAATCCGACCAAATTGTTAAAGCGGTCTACGATTCTTGGAACATTGTTATAGAATCCAACAAAGAACTGGTAAATGTTTTAGGTGACAAACCAAAAGTTACTTTCAGTAAAGGACAAAGTCTTAAAAGTATTTTCGAAAATAGTGTGAAATGTGACTTATTTATGAAATCTAAGATGAACAAATGTGGTGTATGTCGAACATGTAGGTTCATTAATAATGGACCTTACCTCTCAATCACTAATTATGAAAAGACTATTAGATGTCCAGGAGCGTGTGACTGTAACACAGTCATGGTGGTATACGTAGCTACTTGCACAGCATGCCCAGCTTTCTATGCAGGGAAAACTAACAGAAAGCTGAAAACAAGAATCATAGAGCATGTTAGTGATATTAGAAATCATAAGCAGACCAGTGCTTTATACACTCACAGCACTGGTTGCCTTAATTTTAAAAAATTCCTGTTTTTCGTTATTGACAGAATTGTTCACACCAATGTACAACAAGGAGGTGATACTAAGAGTTTATTAGAAGCCAAAGAATGTCTTTGGCAACTTAGATTGAATGCAAGTAAGGATCCAGGAATTAATGATCAAATTTCTATAGCTAGTATACTAAAGCTAAAATCTCAGTTCATTTAATCATCTTCACAGCTACTCATCTTTATGTATTAAATTTGTTATTACTCAATAAAATTAATCAACTACCATCATTTATGGACATACTCAACATTTATATACATATTAAACTTTTCTAACACATTCCATATTTATCTACAACTACTTACAACTTATTCATAATTGAACTATACTTGCAGTGCGTGTACATGGTTCAAAAATGTATTCGAAAATATTCATTCGAAAACATTTATTATGATTCCACACGTCACTCCTTAATTCATGTCAACAACAACTTTTTAGGAAAAGTTTTTTATGAAAAATAATTAAATTAATGTTTACAGAAACATATATATAAGATTTTTTTAATCAATTTTATATAATTCAACATTTTATTATACTTCTATTTCAGTTTTACTAAGTTATGGTTATTGTTACTGTATGAATTGACATCATTAAATCTGTGACTTTGTTATAAATACTGTTTACATATTTTATACCCTACATACCTTTTAAAAAGTTTTAGATTTTTATCATAATTATTTATTTATTCATTTACACATAGTAAATTATTATAGCAATTTTTTTAATATCTAAATACACTAATTTGGTACGTAGACAAAATCCAGTACTGTATTACACATCATTGTAATAACTGCAATACAGCTTACTAATTCACATGGAAATGTTATGTTAGGTACTCATATTCCTTGTTTTATACATTACACTTAGTACTGTTTCACTGATATCACATACATAAGATGTTTATCTTTTATTTATATAAATACATTGTGTATAGGACCCTCAATTATACACATTATATTCTAGTTCATGTTAAAATGCATTTCAAGTCAGACATTGTATTTTAAACTAAACTTTACTGGACTTGTTACTTTAAAAACACAAGAGGTTTTATTGTACAAATTAGATTATTGTTTGATTGGTAGATTATGTTATTATTTAATTTAATTTAATTAATCAAGCAGCATTTGTATTTAAGGGATGATGTGTTCTCCTGTTAATTTGTACTCTGATGATGCCCTAGGACGTGAGGGTGAAAGCGCTTAGTTCTACGATTTTGCTGTTCTTGTTTTGGTTTCGTGGTCCTGTGGTGTAATAAAGACTTCATTTTAATTCCAATGATTCAAGGCTACTGGGATTTTCTTGGTTACAAGTTTTTTACCTGCTGTTCGTTTTTTACAAACCTTCTCAGTGACCTGTTCGATCTTGGATTGTTGTGGTTGAACGGACCATACAAGACTTGTTACATGCCTTACTGAATACTGGTGAGCACTTCGAAACTGCTGAATTATTGGCTTTAACATCGCATTTTTTCTACATCTACGAGCTACGCTACAAGCTACTCTACATATTTGCGTGAAGCCGTTTGGCAAGTTTATTTCATTCATTCATTCATTTGAGGTAACTATTTTACTTCCTCATTGAACAAACTGTGGCAGCTGAGCTATTTAATTTTCTGTGAAACAGTACTGTCGATTTGTGCAATCATCACGTTGTTTTAGACATTTGAAGCACTACGTAAAAAACATCATCCTACATAAACCTAGCTTTTTTGGTTTGTTGACTGACAACTGACTTACAATACTGTTACGAATACTATTTATACCGTGAACTGCTATTAAATACAGACAGCAACAACGGCAACGGTGTTTTGGTTTTCTACATGTTCTAAACAGCCGTGGATATCAACTAAGTGAACTTTTTCTTGTTCTTCTACACAGTCTACTGTGTTTTTCCAACAGTGACTGGGAAGTCCGTATTTTTTTAACGGATTTCATAACAGCAATAGCCAGCGATTTTTTGACAGACTGTATGAATAAGAATTGCAACGTTTTAAAGAAAAGAGCTGTGGAGTATTAGTTCATTCATTCACTCCTTTCACATTGTCTTTATATGAGTTCAACTTAACTGACATTGGGTCAGGAACACTGAACTCACTAACGGAGTTCATTTCAGTATCAGCTCGCTAATTGCTTTATCCGTTACAAGTGCTGTACAGACAATACTTTTTATTTCAGTCATTTAACTACGTAGTTTGGTTTTCATTCGCGATTACTTCAATCGAGCTTTTAGTACCTGTGGTGTTGTGCTACAACTTCCAGTCAGTTTTTTATCCAATATACCTTCCACGATGCAGCGGCTATTGCAAGAGCACCTAGATATCACTAACAAGCTCATCAAAGCACTGCATGATCAGCAACACAATGCAGGGATTGAAGGTGATCTGGTCATCACAGAATCACAGGAACAACTTCTCACCCTGCACTCTACGCCCAACACTAGTTTACATGGGCATGGGATGAGACAATGTTCAAACAGCCCCTCAAGGCAAGTCAAGGTGCAGGATAGAGGGAATGTAGCTGGAACACAAATGAACACTGACTCTAACCATGACAACAGACGCCACATTGGTCATTCCCAGAATCAGACATCACGACGGGGTGATTCGAACAGGAATATTCCTTTGGACAGACATTTGGATTTAAACGCATTTCTTTCTGCCCCTTCCTTAAACAGAGATGGTCCAGTAGTAACAAGAGACTTGGGTACTTTGAATTCACGTTTTTCAGAGTTTGAAAAAACACTCAAGAACTTTAAATCCTTACAGATGGACAACGCGTTCTTAGAATGCAGTTTAGAATTAAAACAGGTCCCAAAGGGACTACGTATATTCAAATTGCCCAATGGTTTTTTGGAGGGTACATCTTTTTACACTGAATTGACACAATTGTTTGATAATACTGGATTGGAACTTTTGAAACTTATTATTCGTAACAATACTGACAAATTACAAGAATTAAAGGAAAGGTTATGTAGGTTAGACAATGACATTAAGATGGATTTACTATTTGAGCATAACAAATTCAGATTGGAAAATATTTTTAAAGATTTGGACAGATTTATCAACAAAGGCTTGGAAATTAAAAATACCAAGATTGAAAGAGATAGCCATGATTATAGAAACAATAGAGCCTATGTGCACTTTAGAGAGTACAAAAATATGAAACGTATTAGTCAAAACCATGTTAATTTTAGTGATGAAAGAGTTAGAAATCGGTTCAATTCAATCGACAATCAGGATAACATACACCGAGGTGGTGTCAATGATGTTAATAACACCAATCACAATGACGAATGTTTAGAGTCAGATTTTTTAGAGCAGCCGACATTAAGAAGGTCGGAGAGAATAAGGGAGAGACAGGGCAGTTACAATCAATATATCCCAAGAAATTACAACAATCGAGGCCCGAGAATGTCAAGATGGTGACATCAACAGTAACTAATCATAACACTGATTATGACAACACTGATACAATGAATAATTCACGTACTGAAGTCACAATCCAAGCACAACAACAGATTAATACTGAAGTTTCTAACATCATGAGTTTATGTCAACATGATGTAGTTACTCAAAATTCATTTGATTGTCAAATTGTTACACATTTAGGTTTTAAATTGTACAACTACACTAGAAAGAAATTTGATAGTAAGTATTTAGATTTGTTCAGTAAAGGGTTCACATTCGTTCCAAATTTTAAGTTGGACATTGGTGAAGTTTTACTTAATTTAAAAATATACACCAGGCTTTTAAATTTAAAATTATTTTTTCAAGACACAAACACTTTATCTCAGGATTTCAACAACTTTACATTAAAACATCACAGTACCTTTATTCCACCCCAGAACTATATGATACAAGTTTTTGAAAAGCTTTGTGAAACACATTTTAGAAGAACGTTGAATGAGAAGAACATTTTTAAACACAATTTAACGTCAGCTGAAAAATTTTGTCTACAAGAATTAAAAAGTTCTGACCAATTCAGAATCATGAAACCTGATAAAGTTAAAGGTGGTTATTATGTTAAACATTGACTATGAGAACAAAATGCTTACACTTTTAGAGGATGAGGAAACGTATGAAAAAGTCAGTAGGCATGAGGTAAACAAAGCCTATGGCAAAATTGATTGGTTAACCTACGAATATTTAATGGATGGAAGGATTGACTCAATGGTTTACCAATATATATCTGTGGAATTTCCAAAAATACCGTCTATTTTTGGAATTCCCAAAATTCATAAACACACAGACAATCCACCATTTAGACCAATTGTCTCTGCAATAGGTTCTAAGACTGAAGCTTTAGCAGCCTATATTGACTTTAAATGTAAAGATTTATTAACAAGGCTACCACACATAGTAAGAGATTCATGGCATTGTCTTGACTCTATAAGACAGTTTATTAACAATGTTGAAGTCAACTTTGATTTTGTGATGGCTACTGTGGATGTAATTAATCTTTTTACTGTGATTCCACACCAGGAAGGCATTGAGTTGTTTGAAAAATGCCTTAACACACATAAATATAACAACAGAACTGAGAACCGATTAATATCTGAGATTTTAGAATTAGTTTTGGAGAATAATTTTATCTATTTCAATTGTAGTTATTTTAGACAACAAAAAGGAGTGGCTATGGGCGCAAAATGTGCCCCCATTTATGCCAACCTTGTTCTGGCAGCATGGGAACATGAACATGTTTTCACTAGTAGTTACTGGGATAATATTTTATTATATTTACGTTATTTGGACGACATTTTGATTTTTTGGAGAGGTACTGAAGCACAATTTAATGAATTCATATTATTTTTGGGACACACAACTGATTTCTTAAAATTTACGAGTCACATTTCTACTAACACAATCAATTTTTTGGATATTACAATTACCTTGAAGGACAATACATTTGAATCCAACATTTACAGGAAAAAGACATATTCCAATTCATTCTTACACTTTGACAGCTGTCACCCTGCCCATTAGAAAAGAAATTTAGTCAAGGGACAGATGGTGAGGTTGTCAAGGATAGTGAGTAACGATGACACGTTCAAAATAGAACTTGAAAAATTAAAAAGCATGTTCACAAGTAGAGCCTACCCAGTGGATATGGTTAACAATATAGGTCAGGACATTTGGATGAACAGACCAGTTTTATACAAATCCATTTTAAGATATGGATTAAATTCAAAAGATGTTTCTAAACCTAAAGGTATAGGACATGACACTTTAGTCATCCCATTCAATGAAAAATCCGACCAAATTGTTAAAGCGGTCTACGATTCTTGGAACATTGTTATAGAATCCAACAAAGAACTGGTAAATGTTTTAGGTGACAAACCAAAAGTTACTTTCAGTAAAGGACAAAGTCTTAAAAGTATTTTCGAAAATAGTGTGAAATGTGACTTATTTATGAAATCTAAGATGAACAAATGTGGTGTATGTCGAACATGTAGGTTCATTAATAATGGACCTTACCTCTCAATCACTAATTATGAAAAGACTATTAGATGTCCAGGAGCGTGTGACTGTAACACAGTCATGGTGGTATACGTAGCTACTTGCACAGCATGCCCAGCTTTCTATGTAGGGAAAACTAACAGAGAGTTGAAAACAAGAATCATAGAGCATGTTAGTGATATTAGAAATCATAAGCAGACCAGTGCTTTATACACTCACAGCACTTGTTGCCTTAATTTTAAAAAATTCCTGTTTTTCGTTATTGACAGAATTGTTCACACCAATGTACAACAAGGAGGTGATACTAAGAGTTTATTAGAAGCCAAAGAATGTCTTTGGCAACTTAGATTGAATGCAAGTAAGGATCCAGGAATTAATGATCAAATTTCTATAGCTAGTATACTAAAGCTAAAATCTCAGTTCATTTAATCATCTTCACAGCTACTCATCTTTATGTATTAAATTTGTTATTACTCAATAAAATTAATCAACTACCATCATTTATGGACATACTCAACATTTATATACATATTAAACTTTTCTAACACATTCCATATTTATCTACAACTACTTACAACTTATTCATAATTGAACTATACTTGCAGTGCGTGTACATGGTTCAAAAATGTATTTGAAAATATTCATTCGAAAACATTTATTATGATTCCACACGTCACTCCTTAATTCATGTCAACAACAACTTTTTAGGAAAAGTTTTTTATGAAAAATAATTAAATTAATGTTTACAGTAACATATATATAAGATTTTTTTAATCAATTTTATATAATTCAACATTTTATTATACTTCTATTTCAGTTTTACTAAGTTATGGTTATTGTTACTGTGTGAATTGACATCATTAAATCTGTGACTTTGTTATAAATACTGTTTACATATTTTATACCCTACATACCTTTTAAAAAGTTTTAGATTTTTATCATAATTATTTATTTATTCATTTACACATAGTAAATTATTATAGCAATTTTTTAATATCTAAATACACTAATTTGGTACGTAGACAAAATCCAGTACTGTATTACACATCATTGTAATAACTGCAATACAGCTTATTAATTCACACGGAAATGTTATGTTAGGTACTCATATTCCTTGTTTTATACATTACACTTAGTACTGTTTCACTGATATCACATACATAAGATGTTTATCTTTTATTTATATAAATACATTGTGTATAGGACCCTCAATTATACATATTATATTCTAGTTCATGTTAAAATGCATTTCAAGTCAGGCATTGTATTTTAAACTAAACTTTACTGGACTTGTTACTTTACAAACACAAGAGGTTTTATTGTACAAATTAGATTATTGTTTGATTGGTAGATTATGTTATTATTTAATTTAATTTAATTAATCAAGCAGCATTTGTATTTAAGGGATGATGTGTTCTCCTGTTAATTTGTACTCTGATGATGCCCTAGGACGTGAGGGTGAAAGCGCTTAGTTCTACGATTTTGCTGTTCTTGTTTTGGTTTTGTGGTCCTGTGGTGTAATAAAGACTTCATTTTAATTCCAATGATTCAAGGCTACTGGGATTTTCTTGGTTACAAGTTTTTTACCTGCTGTTCGTTTTTTACAAACCTTCTCAGTGACCTGTTCGATCTTGGATTGTTGTGGTTGAACGGACCATACAAGACTTGTTACACGCCTTACTGAATACTGGTGAGCACTTCGAAACTGCTGAATTATTGGCTTTAACATCGCATTTTTTCTACATCTACGAGCTACGCTACAAGCTACTCTACATATTTGCGTGAAGCCGTTTGGCAAGTTTATTTCATTCATTCATTCATTTGAGGTAACTATTTTACTTCCTCATTGAACAAACTGTGGCAGCTGAGCTATTTAATTTTCTGTGAAACAGTACTGTCGATTTGTGCAATCATCACGTTGTTTTAGACATTTGAAGCACTACGTAAAAAACATCATCCTAGATAAACCTAGCTTTTTTGGTTTGTTGACTGACAACTGACTTACAATACTGTTACAAATACTATTTATACCATGAACTGCTATTAAATACAGACAGCAACAACGGCAACGGTGTTTTGGTTTTCTACATGTTCTAAACAGCCGTGGATATCAACTAAGTGAACTTTTTCTTGTTCTTCTACACAGTCTACTGTGTTTTTCCAACAGTGACTGGGAAGTCCGTATTTTTTTAACGGATTTCATAACAGCAATAGCCAGCGATTTTTTGACAGACTGTATGAATAAGAATTGCAACGTTTTAAAGAAAAGAGCTGTGGAGTATTAGTTCATCCATTCACTCCTTTCACATTGTCTTTATATGAGTGCAACTTAACTGACATTGGGTCAGGAACACTGAACTCACTAACGGAGTTCATTTCAGTATCAGCTCGCTAATTGCTTTATCCGTTACAAGTGCTGTACAGACAATACTTTTTATTTCAGTCATTTAACTACGTAGTTTGGTTTTCATTCGCGATTACTTCAATCAAGCTTTTAGTACCTGTGGTGTTGTGCTACAACTTCCAGTCAGTTTTTTATCCAATATACCTTCCACGATGCAGCGGCTATTGCAAGAGCACCTAGATATCACTAACAAGCTCATCAAAGCACTGCATGATCAGCAACACAATGCAGGGATTGAAGGTGATCTGGTCATCACAGAATCACAGGAACAACTTCTCACCCTGCACTCTACGCCCAACACTAGTTTACATGGGCATGGGATGAGACAATGTTCAAACAGCCCCTCAAGGCAAGTCAAGGTGCAGGATAGAGGGAATGTAGCTGGAACACAAATGAACACTGACTCTAACCATGACAACAGACGCCACATTGGTCATTCCCAGAATCAGACATCACGACGGGGTGATTCGAACAGGAATATTCCTTTGGACAGACATTTGGATTTAAACGCATTTCTTTCTGCCCCTTCCTTAAACAGAGATGGTCCAGTAGTAACAAGAGACTTGGGTACTTTGAATTCACGTTTTTCAGAGTTTGAAAAAACACTCAAGAACTTTAAATCCTTACAGATGGACAACGCGTTCTTAGAATGCAGTTTAGAATTAAAACAGGTCCCAAAGGGACTACGATATTCAAATTGCCCAATGGTTTTTTGGAGGGTACATCTTTTTTCACTGAATTGACACAATTGTTTGATAATACTGGATTGGAACTTTTGAAACTTATTATTCGTAACAATACTGACAAATTACAAGAATTAAAGGAAAGGTTATGTAGGTTAGACAATGACATTAAGATGGATTTACTATTTGAGCATAACAAATTCAGATTGGAAAATATTTTTAAAGATTTGGACAGATTTATCAACAAAGGCTTGGAAATTAAAAATACCAAGATTGAAAGAGATAGCCATGATTATAGAAACAATAGAGCCTATGTGCACTTTAGAGAGTACAAACATATGAAACGTATTAGTCAAAACCATGTTAATTTTAGTGATGAAAGAGTTAGAAATCGGTTCAATTCAATCGACAATCAGGATAACATACACCGAGGTGGTGTCAATGATGTTAATAACACCAATCACAATGACGAATGTTTAGAGTCAGATTTTTTAGAGCAGCCGACATTAAGAAGGTCGGAGAGAATAAGGGAGAGACAGGGCAGTTACAATCAATATATCCCAAGAAATTACAACAATTGAGGCCCGAGAATGTCAAGATGGTGACATCAACAGTAACTAATCATAACACTGATTATGACAACACTGATACAATGAATAATTCACGTACTGAAGTCACAATCCAAGCACAACAACAGATTAATACTGAAGTTTCTAACATCATGAGTTTATGTCAACATGATGTAGTTACTCAAAATTCATTTGATTGTCAAATTGTTACACATTTAGGTTTTAATTTGTACAACTACACTAGAAAGAAATTTGATAGTAAGTATTTAGATTTGTTCAGTAAAGGGTTCACATTCATTCCAAATTTTAAGTTGGACATTGGTAAAGTTTTACTTAATTTAAAAATGTACACCAGGCTTTTAAATTTAAAATTATTTTTTCAAGACACAAACACTTTATCTCAGGATTTCAACAACTTTACATTAAAACGTCACAGTACCTTTATTCCACCCCAGAACTATATGATACAAGTTTTTGAAAAGCTTTGTGAAACACATTTTAGAAGAACGTTGAATGAGAAGAACATTTTTAAACACAATTTAACGTCAGCTGAAAAATTTTGTCTACAAGAATTAAAAAGTTCTGACCAATTCAGAATCATGAAACCTGATAAAGGTGGGGGGGTGGTTATTATGTTAAACGTTGACTATGAGAACAAAATGCTTACACTTTTAGAGGATGAGGAAACGTATGAAAAAGTCAGTAGGCATGAGGTAAACAAAGCCTATGGCAAAATTGATTGGTTAACCTACGAATATTTAATGGATGGAAGGATTGACTCAATGGTTTACCAATATATATCTGTGGAATTTCCAAAAATACCGTCTATTTTTGGAATTCCCAAAATTCATAAACACACAGACAATCCACCATTTAGACCAATTGTCTCTGCAATAGGTTCTAAGACTGAAGCTTTAGCAGCCTATATTGACTTTAAATGTAAAGATTTATTAACAAGGCTACCACACATAGTAAGAGATTCATGGCATTGTCTTGACTCTATAAGACAGTTTATTAACAATGTTGAAGTCAACTTTGATTTTGTGATGGCTACTGTGGATGTAATTAATCTTTTTACTGTGATTCCACACCAGGAAGGCATTGAGTTGTTTGAAAAATGCCTTAACACACATAAATATAACAACAGAACTGAGAACCGATTAATATCTGAGATTTTAGAATTAGTTTTGGAGAATAATTTTATCTATTTCAATGGTAGTTATTTTAGACAACAAAAAGGAGTGGCTATGGGTGCAAAATGTGCCCCCATTTATGCCAACCTTGTTCTGGCAGCATGGGAACATGAACATGTTTTCACTAGTAGTTACTGGGATAATATTTTATTATATTTACGTTATTTGGACGACATTTTGATTTTTTGGAGAGGTACTGAAGCACAATTTAATGAATTCATATTATTTTTGGGACACACAACTGATTTCTTAAAATTTACGAGTCACATTTCTACTAACACAATCAATTTTTTGGATATTACAATTACCTTGAAGGACAATACATTTGAATCCAACATTTACAGGAAAAAGACATATTCCAATTCATTCTTACACTTTGACAGCTGTCACCCTGCCCATTAGAAAAGAAATTTAGTCAAGGGACATATGGTGAGGTTGTCAAGGATAGTGAGTAACGATGACACGTTCAAAATAGAACTTGAAAAATTAAAAAGCATGTTCACAAGTAGAGCCTACCCAGTGGATATGGTTAACAATATAGGTCAGGACATTTGGATGAACAGACCAGTTTTATACAAATCCATTTTAAGATATGGATTAAATTCAAAAGATGTTTCTAAACCTAAAGGTATAGGACATGACACTTTAGTCATCCCATTCAATGAAAAATCCGACCAAATTGTTAAAGCGGTCTACGATTCTTGGAACATTGTTATAGAATCCAACAAAGAACTGGTAAATGTTTTAGGTGACAAACCAAAAGTTACTTTCAGTAAAGGACAAAGTCTTAAAAGTATTTTCGAAAATAGTGTGAAATGTGACTTATTTATGAAATCTAAGATGAACAAATGTGGTGTATGTCGAACATGTAGGTTCATTAATAATGGACCTTACCTCTCAATCACTAATTATGAAAAGACTATTAGATGTCCAGGAGCGTGTGACTGTAACACAGTCATGGTGGTATACGTAGCTACTTGCACAGCATGCCCAGCTTTCTATGTAGGGAAAACTAACAGAAAGTTGAAAACAAGAATCATAGAGCATGTTAGTGATATTAGAAATCATAAGCAGACCAGTGCTTTATACACTCACAGCACTTGTTGCCTTAATTTTAAAAAATTCCTGTTTTTCGTTATTGACAGAATTGTTCACACCAATGTACAACAAGGAGGTGATACTAAGAGTTTATTAGAAGCCAAAGAATGTCTTTGGCAACTTAGATTGAATGCAAGTAAGGATCCAGGAATTAATGATCAAATTTCTATAGCTAGTATACTAAAGCTAAAATCTCAGTTCATTTAATCATCTTCACAGCTACTCATCTTTATGTATTAAATTTGTTATTACTCAATAAAATTAATCAACTACCATCATTTATGGACATACTCAACATTTATATACATATTAAACTTTTCTAACACATTCCATATTTATCTACAACTACTTACAACTTATTCATAATTGAACTATACTTGCAGTGCGTGTACATGGTTCAAAAATGTATTCGAAAATATTCATTCGAAAACATTTATTATGATTCCACACGTCACTCCTTAATTCATGTCAACAACAACTTTTTAGGAAAAGTTTTTTATGAAAAATAATTAAATTAATGTTTACAGAAACATATATATAAGATTTTTTTAATCAATTTTATATAATTCAACATTTTATTATACTTCTATTTCAGTTTTACTAAGTTATGGTTATTGTTACTGTGTGAATTGACATCATTAAATCCGTGACTTTGTTATAAATACTGTTTACATATTTTATACCCTACATACCTTTTAAAAAGTTTTAGATTTTTATCATAATTATTTATTTATTCATTTACACATAGTAAATTATTATAGCAATTTTTTAATATCTAAATACACTAATTTGGTACGTAGACAAAATCCAGTACTGTATTACACATCATTGTAATAACTGCAATACAGCTTATTAATTCACACGGAAATGTTATGTTAGGTACTCATATTCCTTGTTTTATACATTACACTTAGTACTGTTTCACTGATATCACATACATAAGATGTTTATCTTTTATTTATATAAATACATTGTGTATAGGACCCTCAATTATACACATTATATTCTAGTTCATGTTAAAATGCATTTCAAGTCAGGCATTGTATTTTAAACTAAACTTTACTGGACTTGTTACTTTACAAACACAAGAGGTTTTATTGTACAAATTAGATTATTGTTTGATTGGTAGATTATGTTATTATTTAATTTAATTTAATTAATCAAGCAGCATTTGTATTTAAGGGATGATGTGTTCTCCTGTTAATTTGTACTCTGATGATGCCCTAGGATGTGAGGGTGAAAGCGCTTAGTTCTACGATTTTGCTGTTCTTGTTTTGGTTTCGTGGTCCTGTGGTGTAATAAAGACTTCATTTTAATTCCAATGATTCAAGGCTACTGGGATTTTCTTGGTTACAAGTTTTTTACCTCCTTTACCGAGCCAAGATATATTGCCAATATAATGGCCAACAGATTCAGTGCTAACATTACCCCTCTCTCCACCACCAAAGGACCAATCACAATACCAGTAGATTACCAGGCACCCAGTATTACTGCTGCACAGGTTAAAACAGCACTGTCCAAGGCCAAGAATACAGCTTCTATGGGACCTGACAATATCCCTGGCTGTGTTCTACATGAACTACAGAGTGAACTGGCATATCACCTGTCTGCCCTGTTCAGTCATAGCCTCACCTCAGGCTTTGTCCCTGTTGAATGGTGCACTGCTACAGTCATCCCTCTCTACAAAGGAAAAGCAACTACAGACCCTGGGAATTATCATCCAATTAGCCTGATGAGTCTGATATGCAAAGCAATGGAATGTATCATCATGCACTTAATAAACAAGTATATAGGGAATCTCCAAACTCTGGATCCTACACAGTTTGGTTTTGTGAAGGGTACATCATACCTGCTTAACTTTGTCGACTTCTTTGAGTCAGTCAGCAGAGCTGTGGGTGAAGGCAAGGTGGTTCATACCTTGATCTAGCGAAGGCCTTTGATACATTTCCCCACACAGGAATCATAGAAAAACTCACTAAGCTAGGCATCAACCCCTATATCACTAGGTGGGTTGCAAACTGGCTCACAGATAAAACCCACAGTGTGAAAGTAGCTGACTCCAAGTCAGACTGCCGACCAGTCACGAGTGGAGTCCCACAGGGTTCGGTCCTGGGTCCTCTCCTATTTGGTATCTACTTCTCTGAAGTCCAGGCTAACACAAAAGTACTCTGGCTGACAAAGTTCGCAGATGATTGCAAGTTAGGAGCTATTAGCAACCCCCCAAGTGATGTTAACATCCTACAGAAAGTCCTCACTGACACCTATGACTGGTGTCAGAACCATGGCCTTAAGCTCAATACCAAAAAAATGTGTCGTCATCCACCTTGGGAAAAACCCAGTTCCCTTGAATTACCACACTGATGGTAGTCCACTGAACACAAAAGACATTATAAGAGATCTGGGAACACAGGTTGATAGCAACTTCTCTTTTGACCACCATGTTGCCACTGTGGTCAGAAAGTCCTTCTATGTGGCACATCTCATTACTAAGGGTTTTGCATCCAGGAAGAAAGAGGTCATTGTCTCCCTCTACTCTTCCCTCATTAGGCCAATCATTGAGTACAATGCCCCATTTGACATGTACCTCACTAGACACCTGCAACAACTGGAGAGGCCACAGAAGTACCTCACAAAGAGAATCCTAGGCCGTAAACACATATCCTATATGGAAAGACTCAAAAAACTCCAAATATTTTCTGTTTCATATCGCCTATTTAGAGGCAATCTGCGCTTGACTTACAAAAGCATGTCTGACCCAACTATGTTAGAAATGCTACATCTAAAGAAATCCCAATCCCTCCACACCACATGCTCTAGAGACCTCAACTTCATTACCACAATCAACAGAACATGCCCAGTTTACTGGTTAATTGGGTAATTTGTTTAAAAGCCTTTTCTGATTGCTTGTGGACATCTAACGCTGTTTTAAGTGTATTTTTTACTGTTTGTAGTCATTTAAAGCTGTTTTAAGTGTATTTTTTACTGTTTTTGCCTTATCTTAAAAAAAAAAGTTTTCCTTGTTTCCCACCCTTCTAAGCTAGTATAGTCCAGTTTTCAGGCTAGTGCTGAATTCAGGGTTGTGTTACAAGTTTCTGCGTTGCCCATACCTTACTTGGATAGAAGGAGGTTTCTCTGTTCACCTGTGAGAGAGGGAGCTTTGAGCAGCCATCTGTCCCTGGAGGAGTGGTTCTATCCCAGAAGTTAGTAGTTTATAGGCCATTTTTGGGCTAATTTCTATCTCTTTAATTTCCCTGCTGTAAAAACCGCATTTGCACTGTTTTGCATGTCCGGGCAGCACTGGTTAGCTAGGGCTAAATAACTCCCGGCTCCACCAAGTCTCCACTTCAGTTTTTCCCTTGAATGTAGTCTAACTCTCAACCTAAGCACTTAAAAAGCATCCTACAGTCCAGCACATGCTCAGACCTAATAGCAAACGCTAATATACCCCGATACTTGATTGCTCAGCAGGGCAAGGCTCATTATTCACCCCTGACCAACCAAGCGACTAAGCAGCTCACCCTATTATTCAGGCATGACCAAAGGGCAATTTCAGGTATACTCTCCAGTCCAGCTGGTGAACCTGGGTATCCAGAGGCAATGTTACAACTGCCTCATGTACACAGACAACCCTCTCCTCCTACCACAAAACATTAACATATGCAAGAGATGCAATTATATAGCTAAATTGGAGGCTAAGCTCTCTCCACCAAAGACTTGAACAGGCAGTCATGAGGAGAGAGTTAACACTTGTGCTACATCTCCAGTCTCACATAGACATACTAAACCAGCACTAACAAAAAATACACATAAATACACAAAATCATACTCAGAGGCTCTAAATAAAAACATTCAAAAGCATCAGAGACCTCCAAAGCAAAGGGGTACAACCTGGTTACCCCTTGCTTGCTGTACCACATGACTAGGATATGGTCTGCAACAACTTGAAGTGGTCCGTGGTACCAGAGATGGTTGAGAAAGTTAAGTGCCTTAACCAGGACAAGCATCACTTTATATGTATGTGCTTGCATCTATCCTTTGTGTCCCACTCACTTTAAACTTTTATCCTTTCTGAAAATCCTCTACAAGCAAAGTCCAAAGTATCTGTGGTGAATGACTGTCTTGGAACAGGCAGGAGAAGGGAGGACTGAGATTTATTGGTATTTTCTGTTTGCACTAAATGATTTCTCTTCTGAAAAAAAAAAACAACAATGGGATTTTAGAAGACAAAGGATGCTCATGCTGTGAACAAAGAGACTTCAGATAGCATTGTATCTTTCTCATGTGGAATCTTGCCAGGGTACATCATGAGAACCACATATGCCATGAGACTCAAATCCATTATATTGACTGAAGTCTGTGTAGAACACATTAGAAATAGATCTATTTCTCCCATGGAAACTGATGATACTTCAGGATGTGAATGAGTCAAAAAAAGACTTTTGAATGCTTTCTTGAAACCCTGGCTTGTGTAAGAGATCTCTCATCTCAGTGAGATATTCCTGCCTATTTGGAAAGTACTCTGACAAAAAAACCTTAAGAAACACCTTAAGTCTGGATGAACAGCGATGTGATGATAAGCATCTTTTAAATCTAGTGTTACCAGGAAACTTGAATGAGAAAGAGACAATAGATTGTGAAGTGACATAATTTCAAACTAGGACACTATCACAAACATGTTTAGGAAAGAAAGAAAGACTTAGAAATGGTCTACAAGCATTCACTCCTTTGACATGAATAACATCCTTGAACAAA
>NC_056730.1:599271738-599276738 GCF_019279795.1 Protopterus annectens | reverse complement strand
CCAATCAGCTTTTTACCACCACTATACTAACTAGAATTAATATTTTACAAGATGGATATATGGGATGCAGTATCTCTAGATTTGTAGATTCTAAATAATATGCAATGGAATGTGATCTGGTGAAACCATTTTGGGAGTGATGAACCATAAATATTTCATGGATTGTATTCCCACATATTTTCACATACATTAAGGGAAACTGTTCTATACTGACTTTGGTCCAAAGGTATTTTCTTAGCCTTTGAAGCAAAGTGCTCATTTTCTTGCCCATTGAATACTGCATGTCAGAGTTAGCAATTTCATAAAACTGTATTTCAGTGCAGGTGAAGCTGTTTTCCCAGAAAGAGATTGAATTTCTAAGAGAGTCATGGGAGGCTGCATAGTGTGTCATTGTACAAATGCAGGGACCATTTAAGCTATTGAATTAAGAACACTGAAAGTGAAAGGCAAAGTCTTAAAAAACAGCAAGATGGCACACAAGAGTGCAAAGAAGCATAGTTTAAGGAAGACTTTTGCAGCCATTGTCGGCAAGCTGTTTATTGTGGTAGTGGTTTCAGTGGTAGACTTTAGATGCCAATGTCAGTGGTTCAGATCATGGAAACCTTCATTAAAAAGTTGTTGTTTTTTTCATTTTGAAGCCATGTACCTATTTGATAATATGATTGCAGTGGCAGGACTTTAAATTAGTGTTGCTGCAGGGACTTCATGCTGTTGATTATTGTGGTTGTTGCTGCATATAGGTACATATTTATTTATCTGTTGTTATATTATTAATTCCTATTGGTACTTGGTAGTATGGCGGCATGCATTTCGTTATTTAGTTCGTCTTAATTCCAGCTGGTGGTAAGACAAGTTAAGTTGTTTATTTCTGTTACTTCTTGATGTTCTATTGCTGACATCTTTAACAGTCACTGAGTAGGACATTTGACTACATTTGTACAGTGATCTTCTATTCAATCTCCGATACATAAATCAAAACGTTTGGTTGCTCTTTGGGATATCAACCAAATCAGGTGTTTTTCTAAAGAGAAGGAAAGGCATAATCAGATTACTTGAATTGTAACTGGGATTGTTAAAACTTTCTTTTTCACAGGACAGGATGACGGATGAGGGAAATGCTCCTGTAATTCTTGTATTACCTCTAAGGGGGTTATCTAATTATTGGAGACCAAAGTATAAAGAGTTGCAGAAGTACCTCACCACATGATTTTTCTTAGACTGGATGGTGTCTGAAATGCCTCATTTCCTTTGAGCGAGTACTTGAATACTTTAATTTCCTTTCCCTATGCTTTTTTTAATCTGATGTAAAGGATTTTCCTTGCCTAGGTGTTAACCATTATCAAGGCAGAAGAAGAAAATTCATCATTAGCAAATGCTAGCCTCATCAAAATTTAAATGTAGTTATGCCATCAGTTTGGAGCTTTACATTTCATTTAGTAGCACATTGAATGTTCTGAGATTAAGATCTACTGTTGTCTCTTTCTCCCGTTTTCTAAGTACAACTGCTGCTGTAATTAAACTCTTTACTTCCGATTTGATGGTAGACGACTCAGTTTTGGTGCAGATATATTTGAAAGGATGAAGTGTTAGGTAATCTTGGACGCTGTATGTGTAAAGTCTAGAGGGCAGTTACTTAACAATATTCAAAGCATGCCCTGTGTTAATCAGAAACTTGTGAAGACTAAGAAAGAAGTCTGATGTCAGTACTAAACACAAACATACCTTTGGCATTCCTCTTTCCATGTTTAGTACATTTGCCACTAACATTTAGCTTTTACCTAAGTAGCTGCTTTTTGTCCATATTAAATCTATTATTCCTTTCTTGTCAGAATAAGCATGTTGGGTAAATGTAATGTCAGTTTTCAGATCAAGTCTAACTTTTAAGCCAGAAACTGATGCGTGAATTAACATAAAAAATTCTGGCAATGCCAAAACCAATTTAACAGAAAGAAATGTGTTCATACATTCTTGTTTTAGTACTGCAGTCTTCAGTTTAGGAATACTGTTGACATAAATTATATAAGACATACTCTGTTATTTGGCTACAGACATACAATAAAATATCTAAGAGAATAAAAAAGCTCAGCATCCACTAAGATCATTAACTACTCATGTTCACTCCTTTCCTAAATTGACCATGTAGATCAAAATATGTCTTAATATTAACTTGAGGTCTGTATTGTGGCAGCTATTTAAAATATTTTTGATTTTGGACCATAAATCCTTCATTTGCTGGCAAAAAAGTGTTTATTATACCCACATCATCATTCTGGTGTTATTGTTGAATAACCTGAGAAGCATGTGTTAAAGTAAAAGAAAGAGAAAGTAAAAAAGAAAAAAGAAACAAAGAAAACATGGTGGAACTGTTATTATATTTAAGATACAGCTGTGCTGCCTTTAGTATTGTTTTTTTCATCAACAATACTTCAAATTACAGAAAAAGTAAACTTGAATAGGTTGCCATAATAAATTAGTTTATTCAAGCTTTTTGGACTTTGAATGTGTATTTAAGGATCTGTGCTAGCTCAGAGGGAGAGAGAGAGAGAGAAAAAAAGCATAGTTTGGTTGGGAGGGTGGCCTAATGGTTAAAGTACCTGCCTTACAAACACAAGGTGCAGGGTTTGAGACTCACAATGGATAATTGGCTAGGCTTAAATGGCTCACAAGTTAGCTTAGTACTAAGCTATGAACCTAAAGTTCAAAAAGGGCATCCAGAAGATGTATTAATTTTCTTCTTCAGTAAAATGCCTTACCTTAGTTACAAAGGTCAGTAATAGGAGAACCATAAGAAAACATAATATTTGGCAGTGAAATGATGCCACTGTAGCCATGGCCACATTTAGGGTCTCTCATGGTCATGCTGGTAGTTTCAGTCTTACTCTTCTCAGTAAAATCTATTATATTTTTATACACTGTTATGAACAAGCACTGTTATAAACAGACCAGACTCATTTTGCCTATTCATGCTCAAACCAACAGTACAATTTACATTTCCTTTGTCTATCCAAACAGGTTCAGCTCATGTGCTCTTGTTTATTATTTATAAACATTTTTTCTTCACTTACCACTTCTATAAATCCCCCTAGGGGCATAATGTTTACTTGTGATATCTTCTCTGAATAGAGCAATGACATGCTTCTGTGAAAATATTCCAACATGAATTTAGACTAAACAAAAATACTTATATTGACCATTTGTGTCACTCACTGAATTCACCTTGTATGCAGCACAGAAAGTGTAGTATTTTATGAAACATGACCCTCAGTGTACTGAGAGCTAGACCAATTTTATTAAATTAACTTATTATTTATTTATTTTTCATTTGCTTACTAGGAGGGTCCAACTGACACAAAGCCCATTTTAAACGGAAACCTGTAGAAACTGATTTACAGTATTCTACTCAGGGCAAAAGCCTTAAAGGTTCTTTGTTCCTCTCAGGGTGAGAGTCAAGTGGTGGAATTGGTCAAGGAGTTGTCTAACTGGGCCCATACTACTTTGACAAGTGCCCATCAATACATCTACTTCTAAGGTTGAGTATTCAGCGGCATTGCAAAGAGCTTTTATTTACTTCTGAGAGTAATGTAAGCTTGCAGACATCCTGCCTATTTGCAGAAGTTCAGCTCCATTTACTGTCTTGTCTCCATCATGCAGAGACTGATTGTTACATGCTGTTCCTTCTGAGAGTAATGTAAGCTTGCAGACATCCTGCCTATTTGCACAGGTTCAGCTCCATTTACTGTCTTGTCTCCATCATGCAGAGACTGATTGTTACATACTGTTCCTTCTGAGAGTAATGTAAGCATGCAGACATCCTGCCTATTTGCTCAATTTCAGCTCCATTTACTGTCTTGTCTCCATCATGCAGAGACTGATTATTACATGCTGTTCCTTCTGAGAGTAATGTAAATTTGCAGACATCCTGCCTATTTGCACAAGTTCAGCTCCATTTACTGTTTTGTCACCATGATGCAGAGACTGATTGTTACATGCTGTTCTCTCCCACTCTGACAGCAGTGAACAAACTCAAACTCTCCAGCCTTTGCTTACCACCATTTGGCCTGTCTAGCATTGGGACTGATAAGTAATTCCAAATAATTTTGGCCGTATCCAGGGTTTTGGCCTTCTACTATACATAGCTGACACCTTTGTGTTCCACATTTAAGATCATAATCTGTCTGAGAATTTTATCAAACAATTCTTAAAGTTGATTTGTAACTAGTGAGTTTATTTAGTGTATTGCCAAATGACTCCTCAGAAAACAATATAATTGTATGGCTTTTAGAAACTATAGTTGTTGGATATAGGTATTTAATGATATACATAATGTACTGTGAAGATGACAGTGCAAGTTGGAAAGTGTATGAGCTATTCTTTATCCTTGAGGAAAAATTAGGCTTAATGCACACAACATATTTATTCAAGGTTTGCTTCTTTCTCGTTGACCATACCTAACTGGGAACATGAATTTCTATGGCTTACCTTTTCATTGCAATACTAAACATTGTATGTTTAGTGTTTATTATAAACACGTTTTGATATGATGAAATGCTTCTGCTGAGACCTGCAAACTGTCTTGTTAATAATAGCCTTGTAAGAAGAGTGAGACATTCCCCGGGATTCATGAAGCTCGGCGCAAGGCCGGCGTAAGGCTTGCGCCGGCAGTGCATTGCATAGCCGGCGCAGTAGCGCCATATGCATATTAATGAGAGTGCACCGTAACCACAGGCATGTGCGTAGTGTACGTGAGCGAGCCCAAGTAGGATGCGTCAGTAGGCGTGTTTAAGCAGGCAGGCGAAGAGCAACCTAACGTGCTGTCTGCCATAGTCCGCCCAGAATAGAAATGGCTGCAGCCATGGCCCGTGCAGAATGAAATGTCCGCAGAGTATGCAACAAAGTACCCGTCCCAACTAAACAGAGAAGCAAATAAAACCCACGCGGCCGAAATGTACCTGTCCAAGGAACAAAGGATACGCGTAATACCGTGTCCGTACAGCAATGTA
>NC_056730.1:599198542-599235195 GCF_019279795.1 Protopterus annectens | reverse complement strand
TCCAAGCACCGGAACCGTGATTTCAACATCCCAACACACGCTCTATGATTATTCTCGTTTGTGCGTGTGCCTCATTATGGCGTTCTTGCATGTGTGTGTGCATTTCTGATGGGTGTCATCAACCACGGCTCCAGTGCATAGCCAGCATCCCCACAAGGTGACCTTGTGTGATGTCCCCACTGGCGAATACCTGGTACAGCTGTGAGGCATGCCAGATATGGGAGTCGTGGTAGCTTCCAGGGCTGCCGCACACACATCCATGATAATGCCCTGCGCATTGCACCCACCTGGCAATTGATGGAGGGGTATCCCTTGCGGTTTATGTAGCGCCTACCCTGCTCCCAGGTGGTGACTTGATTTCTATGTGCGTACAGTCTATCGCACCCAGGACCTCCGGTATTGTGCCACACGGTGGAAGCGGCATATTGCTAGCCAACTCCTCCTGAGATGTGGGGAACTTATGTGCTCATGGGCATGTAACATGGCATCCAGGAACTGGTGTAGTACCCTGGATGCTGATGCCTGTGAGATGCCCATTATGTCCCGGTGGGCCTTTGAAAGGTACCTGTAGCCAGTATTCGCAAGCTCACACATACCTTTGTGTCCACTGGGATGGGCTCCCCTCTGTTGTCTCTTGTTCTCAGGCGCGGCCGGCACAGCTCCACTATTTGCTGTAACGTGTCCCTGTCCACCCTGTAGCTCTACTATCTCCAGGTCTCGCAGCCCCTGGTAGGTCACCCTTGGTCTGAACACTCTCCTTCTCCTGTGAGGCCTACGGTTGTTGTCGGCACCACCCTCCGCAACTCCGTCTGTCTCTGCCACATACCTATGCATCACGCCACGGCGGCACCCAGCATATACATGTTAAAAGTTCCCGTCTGTTTACACCCTACGGTGCGGCGTTTGGGAAGTCGCGCTGTGTTGTGCGCATTCACATTTATTACTGTTGTGCTGTATACCCGGTGAGGTCATTGGGTGTGTCTGTGCGGCCCTATCCATGGATTATTTCCGTGGTTTTACGCTTGCAGCTGCAACGGTACTGCCTGTAGTGTTACATTACAGTTGCCTGCATTGCCTTCGCCTGGCATCTTACATTACTGCATCCTGCAGGCACATGGCATATGATGCATTTTATCTGCAGCCGCAGTTATGCTACCTCTGTACTTGGCTGTGCTATTTCGGTTCTTTGATCTTTGCATTTCTACTACATCCCCTATTATCTTTGCTCTCAAATGCCTCGCCTTTCCCGTTCTGCAGGAGTCTGCATGCAGACTTATCAGCTGACGGCGCTTGCCCTTCCTGCATTGATTGGTGTTAATTGCTCGTTACGGATACATTTACACTGCTTCCGCATTTCCTCGTATTCTCCGCATTACCTTCCTATATCCCTGGTTGTTGACGGTGAGGCCGCCACATGACTGGTTTCGGGAACGTAGTCATCCTCGTGCACATGCATTTGTACGCGCATTCTGTACTGTCAGCGCATCTATTTCCTAACACGCCAGTCATGATGTTGTGATGTGCATTGTACAGCCCAGATTTGCTGTCCTCCAATATCCTTCCCCCCACGGGGGCACAACCCCGTGTGGTTGACAAGTATCTTGTGTAGGCCACTCCTCGGTGTAGTACCGCACGCCGCTTGCTCCATCCTTACGCTGGCGCCGCTTTTGCGATTCACTATTATCTGCCTCATTTGCATGGAATTGACTACTAATACCTGGTTACGGCGCCGACACCGCCTCCACTCCTTGACAACCATTGCGCTGGGGTTGCAGCTTTACATACATACTATGGTGTGTGGTGGCTGTGCAGCTGATTTGTGTTCTAATGCTCTTTTCGGACATTATCATATTATTTCATTGCTTTACAACTTCTGTGCACACATCCCGGGGGTCTGCTGTTCTTTCTACGACGTGCCATTTATGTCATTTTTACATTTTGTGCATATTTTCTTTGGACATTCTCGGTGCCTTTCCACATTGGCATATTGCACCTATATGATACCTGACTTTGACAGCCTTCCGTTACTCCTCCGGTATGTTTGGGTAAATGTAAACCGCTTTTTGGTTTACATTGCCGCCTCTTACGCTACGCGCCACTTCGTGGATCGCTATTGCCCTCATTTGCATGGTGCAATACCGCACACAGTGTGTTTTGCATACCTACGCTGGGGGGCGGAGACGGTCCGGCGCACGCCGGTAGTGCACGTGGAATTCATTCATACCTGAATCGCTCAGCAGCCATATTTGGCGTTATAACGCCAACGCTATGCGGGCGCCTGGCGCAAGGTTCATGAATCCCGGGGATTGTTTTTGGCACAGTCGCAGCATGTCTTAGGTACTTAAACATTCATGTTGCATATGATCTATTCCAAACAGTTTATTTAAAGGAACAGATTTAATACAAATGAACTCATACATTCTAGAATGATTGTAGAAACTAATGTGATGTATGACTAAGAAAAAACATTTAAAAGCACATTTGCTTGATGTGTGTGTGTGTCTTCAAATAGTTGTACTTTGCAACTTAGTGTTCACTTATTAATTATTACAATTTAATAAATAGTTTGTGCTTTGTGAATGAAACCCATTCAGAAAGGGGAATTCTGAAGAAAACTACCAGACATTTTACAGTAAATCTAGTATGCACAGAAACATTTTACAAAGTTACCTGGAATTAATGCCACTAGGTATAGCAAAGCAGAACTTATAGTCTGTATATTTTAAAAGACCTGTATCGTGTTCTGAAGAAATATTGACAGTATAACAGATCGATAGTTATTGCTATAAACAGGATTCAAAGCATTTCCAACTGATATTTACAATTAGTTATCCTCAGGATAGCAGTGGTACAGCAAGCTGGGATAATAACAACAGGGTGTTGCTCAAGTACATATAATCTATAGTAATGAAGTATAAAAATAGAAGGGTATCCAGATGGAGTCTTATCTGTGTAACACTGTAAGCATAGTTGTAAGGTAATTAGATGATCAATGAGAGAGATGTCTTATAGCTACTGCTGTTTATGGAATGGCAGCTTCAAAAGTAAGGGAATGAGTTCAGTTAATGAGATATTGCATTGTTTAATGTTTCAGATGAGTAGAGAAGGATGAAAACCCCTGTGATCAAGCATTATCATTTATTATTGATTTATCCCTTGTTGACCAGGAAAGTCCCACTATGCTAGTGGTCTTTCTTCAAGGTAGACCCGAGGGCGTATTCATACTGCTAGGGAAAATTTTGCCAGGACATTGGGAAACTTCTCATACTTTTTTTGATTGGTGTCATGGGATGTCTTACATCCATCTAAGCTACCACCATCTCCTGCAGATGGGGCCTCATTTTAACCGTATGACATACTCAGGGGTGCAGCAACACACTTATGCTGGACTGCATTGTCAGTAATCCATTTTCCTGGTGTGGGAGTAAAACCCACAGCCTCCTGCACTAAAGGCGAGTGAGCTACCTGTTGTGCTTCTAATCTCAATACGGTTTGGCAAAGGTGCTGACTCAGGTTGTCATATAGTAGTATGAGAATAAAAGTACCATAAATAAATGTGCGCCTAGGTTTTAGAAGAATCTACACCATTTACCTTAGAAAGGCACTTGTGCATTAATTGCAATGATTCAACAGTAAATGCATTAACTTTCTTATACTCAAAGTAAAGTTTGTCTGTAACATCTTGTAGTAAATCTTTACAATAAGAAACAGGCATACAGATGTTTTGCAGGAAAAAAGAAGTAGCTAGTATCCCTTCCACTTTAGGTTCTGAATTCAGACTATCTCTGTGGTAACTTCTAAATGATAGCATACTTTAAATAATAAAATAATAAAGATACCAAGATGAAGCTGATCTGAAAAGATATTTTATTTCAGGACTGGCTTAAGAACAATGATAGTTTAGAAAAACATAGTTTTGGCATACCAGACCTCTTTAATGAACATGGTCTCAATTAATAAATACCACATACCTTTTGTAATGGGACATGTTCCCAATTAATATATATATCACAAGTATTTTGTAATGGGACATGTTCCCAATTAATATATACCACAAATCTTTTGTAATAGGACATGTTCCCAATTAAATATATACCACATGTCTTTTGTAATGGGACATGTTCTCAATTAATATATACCACATGTCTTTTGTAAAGGGACATGTTCCCAATTAATATATACCACAAGTATTTTGTAATGGGACATGTTCCCAATTAATATATACCACAAGTATTTTGTAATGGGACATGTTCCCAATTAATATATACCACATACCTTTTGTAATGGGACATGTTCCCAATTAAATATATACCACATGTCTATTGTAATGGGACATGTTCCCAATTAATATATACAACAAATATTTTGTAATGGGACATGTTCCCAATTAATATATACCACAAATCTTTTGTAATGGGACATATTCCCAATTAATATATACCACATGTCTTTTGTAATGGGACATGATCCCAATTAATATATACCACATGTCTTTTGTAATGGGACATGTTCCCAATTAATATATACCACATGTCTTTTTTAATGGGACATTTTCCCAATTAATATATACCACATGTCTTTTGTAATGGGGCATGTTCCCAATTAATAAATACCACATGTCTTTTGTAATGGGACATGATCCCAATTAATATATACCACATGTCTTTTGTAATGGGACATGTTCCCAATTAATATATACCACATGTCTTTTGTAATGGGACATGTTCCCAATTAATAAATACCACATGTCTTTTGTAATGGGACATGATCCCAATTAATATATACCACATGTCTTTTGTAATGGGACATGTTCCCAATTAATATATACCACATGTCTTTTGTAATGGGACATGTTCCCAATTAATATATACCACATGTCTTTTGTAATGGGACATGTTCCCAATTAATATATACCACATGTCTTTTGTAATGGGACATGTTCCCAATTAATATAT
Organism: Protopterus annectens; assembly: GCF_019279795.1. NCBI lineage: Eukaryota > Metazoa > Chordata > Ceratodontiformes > Protopteridae > Protopterus > Protopterus annectens. The sequence goes on along the minus strand of NC_056730.1, from coordinate 599,230,240 downwards.
ACCACATGTCTTTTGTGATGGGACATGTTCCCAATTATTATATACCACATGTCTTTTGTAATGGGACATGTTCCCAATTATTATATACCACATGTCTTTTGTAATGGGACATGTTCCCAATTAATATATACCACATGTCTTTTGTAATGGGACATGTTCCCAATTAATAAATACCACATGTCTTTTGTAATGGGACATGTTCCCAATTAATATATACCACATGTCTTTTGTAATGGGACATGTTCCCAATTAATAAATACCACATGTCTTTTGTAATGGGACATGTTCCCAATTAATATATACCACATGTCTTTTGTAATGGGACATGTTCCCAATTAATATATACCACATGTCTTTTGTAATGGGACATGTTCCCAATTATTATATACCACATGTCTTTTGTAATGGGATATGTTCCCAGTTATTATATACCACATGTCTTTTGTAATGGGACATGTTCCCAATTATTATATACCACATGTCTTTTGTAATGGGACATGTTCCCAATTAATAAATAACACATGTCTTTTGTAATGGGACATGTTCCCAATTAATATATACCACATGTCTTTTGTAATGGGACATGTTCCCAATTATTATATACCACATGTATTTTCTCAAGAAAAATTATTATAAACTAAGGAAGAAATGACTTATGAAAAATTCATGGATAACAATCCCTTCCTAGTACAGCTAAGCTGGATATGTTTACACACGTTAACATTTGAAAGCTTTTACAAGAAAGAACTTCTAGGTACTATGATTATTCTCATTTAAAATAAATATGTTTTCGCTAACAATATTTTTAAACATAACTATAATAATGATGATTTGGGTTCCAAAGACCAGTGTGCTGAATTACTCATATCTGGAGGGACAATACCTTCTAGGTAACCTAACTATGCTGTTTTCTCCTAGGTAACCTAACCACAGTGTTATGTCTTGCTCTTCAAATTAGAGATGAATCTGGTTTTGTGGCTGGCTTACAAGAAGATGTATCAGTTTCATGAGATGGAGTCCCTTGAAAAGAGTGCACAGTCTTAGTATTTTACCTTCATGATTAGCTTTCTTTCAATCTGCACAACCTCTGTAATATAAATATTTTGCCTTATCCTCTGTGACAGAGTGCCTTTATTTTGTTTTCCCCATTCTTTGCCTTCTTTGAGCATTTTTAGCAGATCTTTCAGTTTTGTTTGAGCTTTTATGCAAATGAAACGTATAACATCTAAACTGAATACCTTCTAATATTAGAACAGGTTAGGAATGTGGTGTCTCACCTGCTGAAAGTAAAACAGCTTTCTGATGTCTGCTGTTTTTATCCACCAGGTCGAGTATTCCCTCAAAACCTCTAAGCTGAGAGATTGCTTACTGAGGCCAGTCTTACTGTAATTATCTTTCTGGATGCACTGGCTGTTCTCATTGTTCCTTGAGGCAAAGTACCTGTTGTGGTTGCCGTGAGTTTTGATCTAATCTGGTGATCCACCACAATCTTTGCAGGTGACACCATTAGTTTTATGGGGTGAACGAGGTGTTCAAGTGCTATGCTTCTGGAATTCGAAGTGATTCTCTTGTGTGCTGTTGTCCACTGTCCCATGTCTGAAGAGTATCTCTTTCTTGACGCTGATCTTCATTTTTGCCAGTATCTATTACAATGGATCTAGTTCAAATGATAGAAAATTGAACAATATATGATCAAGACCATATGATCAATACTCTGAAACACTGAAAATAAAAGGATTGCACTACGGTGGAGAAAAGGGCACATTTCTCAATCCCCACTGTACTGCAATCTCCTTAGAAACAGTATTCCTGCACTGCCGCATGCTCAGCGTTTCAGACAGCTGATCGTATGGTCTTGATCGTATGATGTTTGACAATCTGAAATGTTGATCCAACAAAGTAGACCTCACTCAGATTGGGTATTTCATCATACTTTGAGCAGTAGTCAATTCATATTAAGTAAGCATTGTATGTTTTGACTTAGGAACTGATCTATCACAATCGTTACACTTAGATGGTTAGGTTTTTCACATAGAATCACTTCCTCTTAAACCATTGTATCTATCCATGTTGCATGGAGAACCCAAGCCAAAATGTATTGCCTAGTTCTCACACTGTATTTTACAATTCCAGATGTGTGTTATAAACTATATTGTTGACCCAGTATGTGCTGGGTCAGTTCATCTGTTATTGACCTCCAATTATTCCATGAATTTCAGCTCCTGCTCTTTCCTTTACTTAATGGCAATGGGCACGGTCTTAGGGCATGCAGTGCAGAAGGAATAGTTATCTTGAAGGTATAATTCCCTGGCAGATAAAATTTTGTGTGTTTCTGTACACATAGTAAAATTCCTCTTGTCCATCCCAGTCTATAGCCTGGGTATTACAACAGGTAAAGTTGGAATTGCATTGTTTGTCCTTCACTCCCAAAGTCTTAAAATAACTTTTATAGCTTCATAGGTTCATACTAGGCTATCTGCCCTAGGGCATTTGTAAGCCTAGCCAGAGTGTGTTTGGCTTTCGCCACCCATTTTAAATTAATTTTGCTATGCCCTTTTTCGAGGTTAGTATACTGTGCCTCTGTCTAACAGTGACACAGAAGTGATACCCGGGGTAAACCTACTATCTCCCATCCACTCATCAAGATTCCTCTTGAAGAGAGTCAATGAGGGACTCTGCCTAACCTGGACTGGGATTTTATTCCAGAGTGAAGAGAGCCTCTGATTTATCAATCTATCCCTCCAGCATGTCCTATTTATTTCAGTGCTGAGGTTCAAATCTCTCGAGCGCGTAGCTCGATGGGATTTGGATTTTCTGAGGTGCAGCATGTCCATTAATTCCGGGTTGGACATGGCTTTATGTGTCAGGCACAGATAACCTCTGAGCAGGCGGTATGCCACTGAGTAGAACTGGAGTTTCTTTAACTGGGCAGCATATGGCATCTCTTTGAGCCCTTTGATCTTCTTGGTGAGGTACTTTTGGGGTCTTTCCAGTTGCTGCAGGTGTCTGGTAAGGTACATCCCAAAAGGGGCATTGTACTCAATTATGGGCCTGATGAGGGATGAGTAAAGAGGCACAATGACCTCCCCTGATCTAGATGTGAATCCCTTCATGATTAGGTGGGCTATATAAAATGTTTTTCTAACCACTTTGGCCACGTGGTTGTCAAATGAGAGATTGCTATCAACATGGGTCCCCAGGTCCCTAATTACTTCTTCTGTAATTAATGGATTACCACTTATGTGGTAATTTGTGGGCACTTTGCTTTTGCCAAAGGGGATGACTATACAATTTTTGGCGTTTAGCTTGAGGCCATGGCTCTGGCACCAGTTGTCTGTTTCAATGAGGCCCTTTTGGAGGATGCTTGTGTCGGCTGGAGAGTCGACTATGGTGCCCAGTTTGCAGTCATCTGCGAACCTGGTCAGCCACAGTCCTTCCGTATTGGCCTGTACCTCCAAGAAATATATACCGAACAAGAGAGGTCCCAGGACTGAGCCTTGTGGGATGCCACTTGTAACTGGTCTGGAGTCTGACATGGCTCCAGCAATTCTAACCATGTGGGTTCTGTCCTTAAGCCAGACTGCAACCCATCTAGTGACATAGGGGTTTATATTAAAGCTGGTGAGCTTATCTATAATGCCCGAGTGGGGTATTGTATCAAATGCTTTTGCGATGTCCAGGTAGGCTGTGTGGACCACCTTCCCCTCATCAATGGCCTTGGTGACTGTTCCAAAGAAATCAACCAGGTTTAAGAGGCAGGATCTGCCCTTAACAAAGCCAAACTGGGTAGGATCCAGTGTCTGTAGGTCCCCAATATCTTTATTTATGAGGTCCATGATGATCCTTTCCATAGCTTTGCAGACCAAGCTAGTCAGGCTTATGGGGCAATAGTTTCCAGGATCCGTTGAAGCACCACCTTTGTGGAGAGGGACAACTGTTGCTGTACGTCACTCTTTGGGTACATATCATGTAGTAAGGCTGAGATTGAACAGTAGTTTTATGTTTGGGTTTAGCTCTTCTTGGAGTTCATGTAGGATGCAGCCCGGGACACCGTCTGGTCCTATTGATGCTGTGTTTTTTGCTTTGGAGAGGACGGCTCTTATCTGAGCATCTGAGATGTCGGGGGGCAGCACTCTGCTGGGATAGATATTTGCCCTTTTGGTGGGGAGGGGGGGGGTTTGGGCTGAACCTGTCAGCTAGGATGTTGGCAATGTCTGTGGGTTTGATGTATTTTTTGTCATTTTGGAGTAATTCTGAGGAATTTCCACCCAGGTTCCTAACATAACTAAAGAAAGCCTTGTGATTATCCTAAGTGTTCTGTGCAATTTTTCTCTCGAAGCTGGCCTTAGATGATTTTATGAGTTCCCGTAGTTTTTTGCTAATACTGATCAGAGATGCCTTCCCTTTTTGGGATTTTGCTCTATCATGTAGTAGCTTCCTCCTTCTATTGTATAGTTTGTTTATGGCTGGGGTCCACCATACAGGACATCTGCCTTTGGAGGATTGGGTCTTGGTTTTATTTGGGATTGCATGATCCATGCATTCCTGAAGGTGTTCATAGAATGCGTTTATAAAGGATTCTGCGGTCTGGGCCATATTTTCCACAGGCTCGGGGGCTTTGAAGGATTCCACCTCGGTTTTAAGGAATGTGAAATTTGCTTTAGAGAAGTTTTTCACTGTGGTTTTCTGGGCAGGGGGTGGGGTTGGGATGTGAATATCCAGTGAGATTAGTTTATGGTCTGATCTTACCAGTGAGGGATACACTTTTGGTCTGGAACATAGAGTCCCCATGTTGGTGATGATCAGGTCCAGTATATTTTCCCCTCTTGTGGGAGTGGTAACAAGTTGTTCCATAGCATTTGAGTTTATAAATTCTAGGAACCTTTGCGCTAGGGTGTTGGAGCTAGAGTAATGCTCCCAGTCTATGTTTGGGTAGTTGAAGTCGCCCAATATAATGGTGTTTGGAGAGACCTTCATATTTTCCATTGTTCTCAGGAAGGCCGAGTGGGGTTCCTGGGTTTGGGAGGGTGGTCTGTAGCAGGCTATAAACTGGAAGGCATTTTACCCACTGTTAGTTGCACATGGATAGTCTCTGATGCTTCGTGCTGTGCCACCAACCTGGAGGTCTGGGTATCTTTGACGAATATTGATACTCCCCCTCCTTTTGTGGTTTGGTCCAAGTTTTGGGGCCGAAAAGCATGGTATGAGGTATAACCCGGTAGTGCTGGGGTGCTCTCGGAAGCCTTGAACCAGGTTTCTGTTACTGCACAGATATCAATGTTCTCCATGCTAAGGAGAGTTTCGAGTGTGTGCATCTTGAGGTTTAGACTTCTGGCGTTGAGTAGCATTACTCTTAGTTTCTTATCCCTTGTGATACCTATGGAGGTGGGTTTGTCTTTTGAGCCTTTCCTAAAAAGGCACTATGGGGGAAGCAAGAGCCTTTGCCAATATCCGAAAGCCCAAGGGTGACAGGTGCAAGCCGTCCCTAGCGAAGCATCGTGGCTTGTCGAGCATGTCATCCCAGGCTGACAGGCATTGGATCCCCTTTGAATGACACCAATACCTAAGCCAATTGTTGAAAGGGATCATCTTGTCTTCATATTGTGACATCATTCTTGGTGAGGGTAAGATGCTACTCAAGGTCAGGGTCATACCGGCCTGGGCTACATGCTCAGAGAGCTCCTCTTTGTCTCTTTTCATGTAGTCCAGGGAGGTACATCTCAGGTCATTCACACCAGCATGGACAATGACCGAGTCATATTTGTACTTGCCTTGGAGTGACCTGAGTGCTTGTGTTATGTGGCGGATCCTAATGCCCGACAGGCAGCTCACTGTGACCTTCTCCTTGTTCAGCCTGGTGAGCGGGACGTCAGTGTGCCTGATGATAGAGTCACCTATTTCAAGTGTATCAGGTGTGTTGTTTAGCCTTAAGGGCTGTGACTGTTCGGCGCACTGGCTTTGTGAGCTATGTGTTGCACGTGTTTTGTTTTGGGGTAGCGGTTGCTTGGGTGTCTGCTTTGGAGGTCTCTGCTGCTTAGGCAGATTTTTATTTAGAGCGTCCGAGTATGTTTTTGTGTGTTTATGTGTTTGGTTTGCTGTCGTGGTAGGTCTATGTGAGACTGGAATTGTAGTGAGTGTGGTTTCCTTCTCCTCCTGATTGGTTACGCCAGTACTGAGTTGAGAGAGCTTAGCCTCCAGTTTTGCTATATGGTTGCATCTCCCACATGTGTTGGAATTTGTTGGGAGGAGGAGAGGGTTGTCTGTGTACATGAGGCAGTTGTAACATTGCCTCAAGATTCCCAGATTCACCAGCTGGACCGGAGAGGAGATTGACAACTGACCTTTGGACATGTTAGAATAGCATTGGGAATTCCTTTATAATTGAAAAAAAGGACCAATGGGGAACAAGGTACCCAAGGGGAGTTTGTGAGGGTGTAGTGCTTTTAATTTTTTAGTGCTGACTTATATAATTGCTTTAGTGAGCAAGTGCCAGGTAACTTAAATGCAATGTGTTACAGGTAACTTAAAAGCAAAAACAACAAACAATAACTTTCTTTCAAGTGAAACAAGGAAATAAGTACAGTAAGCAATGCAGATATCACTATGGATCCACAGAAGCACTGAACTTTCTTTCAAGTGAAACAAGGAAATAAATACAGTAAGCAATGCAGATATCACCAGGGATCCACAGAAGCGCTGAAAAGCTGCGTTTTAGGTGGAATTAGCGTTTCAGGGAAATAACAAGCAAACAAACAACAAGCATACAAACAAAGCTAGATTCAGCAGGCCTGGATCTAGTCTATGCTACAGCAAACAATGTGTATTAATTTCAGTAAGAAACAGTTCAAATATGCAGGCACTATAAGCCTTTAACCAGAAATTCCCAGCTCAGAAGGGCAGAGTCCAGCCTCTCCTCCCACAAGAGTGCAGACCACGAACCTTCTTAATGTAAAATAACTGGCCTGAAGCCTAAGTGCTTAAACCAGAACTAATACACTTTTAGAATAACAGACACTGAGCCCTCAATCAGCAGTTCCCAACTTAGAAGGATGTAAGCTACCTGTCCTGCCACCACAGTGCAAGCCACAAACCTTCCTAATGTAAAACAACTGGTCTGAAGCCCAAGTGCTTAATCCAAAAGACTTAGAATGATAGCTACACTTTAATCAAGTTACTACCAAGCAGTAATAAATACAACTGAATACTTTAAAGAATGCCTGGATTAGTGCTCAAGTTAAACAAACAAAGCTAGATTCAGCAGGCCTGGATCTAGTCTATGCTACAGCAAACAAGGTGTACCAATTTCAATAAGAAGCAGTTCAAATATGCAGGCACTATAAGCCTTTAACCAGAAATTCCCAGCTCAGAAGGGCAGAGTCCAGCCTCTCCTCCCACAAGAGTGCAGACCACGAACCCTCTTAATGTAAAATAACTGGCCTGAAGCCCAAGTGCTTAAACCAGAATTAATACACTTTTAGAATAACAGACACTGAGCCCTCAATCAGCAGTTCCCAACTTAGAAGAATGTAAGCTTCCTGTTCTGCCACTATAGTGCAGACCACAAAACTTCTTAATGTAAAACAACTGGTTTGAAGCCCAAGTGCTTAAACTAAAAGGCTTAGAATGAGTTACACCAAGCAGTAATAAATACAATTGAGTACTATTAAAATGACGCAGAATCAAAATAAAGTAGGAAGAAACACAAATACAGTAAAAGCAGATAACATTTTTTTTTTTTTGAGTGAGTGAGCAAATGAGATGGACCCAGGAGTTACAGGACAGAAACAAGTACAAATGCAGGCCTTCAAATCAGAAAGTTGAGAGAGATGGAAGACCGCCCAAATGGCCAATAACTACAAATTCTGGGCCAGAACCACTCCCTATGTGGTAAACAGGTTACCTAATGCTTACCACTCCCACTGATAAGCTAGAAGGCTTCCCACCAACACAGAAAGTCTTGGGGGGCTCAGAAGCTTACAAACAGTCCTGGATACAGCACATCTGTATCTGGAACACTAATTATAGGAAAGGTAGGAAACAGGCTTACAATTTTTTTTTTTCAGAAAAGTAGCAAAAACAGTAGTAAAAACAATTCACATGCAGTGCAAGCTGGCACACTTGAGTATGTAGCAATATTAGTCCACACACAGTTTGAAAAAATTGTAATTAAATTAAAAAGGACTAAAAGCAAGTGCAGAGAGGGTTTATTAGGTAGAATGCGGTAAAGAGATGGGACTGGGGGAGTGACCTAGATCAAATCTACAGTGGGGCGGGCACTGCAAAAGCCACCAAATTTAAACTACAACCAAGAACAGGGAGGGGGGGTGGGGAAGACAGTTTCAACAGAGATGTGAGGAATCACAGTGCAAATTATAAAACCAGAAAAATATATACTGATCTCTGTATATTTGCAGAACAGTAAGACAACAGATATCTAAGCAACAATTTAGGCCTATAATACAGAATAATACAGAAAAATATACTCAGCTCTATATATTTGCAGATCGTCTTGTAAGGCTCTCTCTCAGTGCACAGGTTCCAATTTAAATGCAGGCAGTTGTTTTATACTTTTGTTCACAGGATTGCATTCTTCTCTAGTGTCCAGTTTAAATTCCAAACTCTTATCTTTCATCAACTATTCTATCCAAGTGGTTTCTGCTTATGCAACGTGCAGGAAATTCTCTTAATTTTGAGGAAAACTCTTTCTCTACTGTACATGTAATAATCATACCAAAAATTTTGTTTTGAAGATTCTGAGCTTATACTGTTCTCATATGACCCCTCCATAGCATTTTCACTGTTACTTCCAAAACTTTACATCTGTTGACAGCATGCTTCGTTAGATTTAAACATTTTAATAAAATGACATACGTGTCTAAAAATGTCACTGCAAGCTTGTAAGCCAGATAAGCCCTATTACCATATCTGTGTCCTTACCTTCCACACACAGTGTGAACTTTGAGTCTTGTACTTTTTTTGATTATAGCATCACAACATGTTATGTTACTATGATCTATGACTTTGTTCACTAGTTTCTTCTGTGTCACATTTTATACATACCGTCCTCTTGCTTTCTTGCATCAACTAGAGAGATTTTTTTTTTAATTTGTATTACATGCTTTTCATTTGTCATCTCTTTCATCTGTATTTTAATCATTTCACATGTTCTTTAAATGATTACAGCCTTTGTCAGGGTCAATTTACTCTTCGCCTGATTAAGCATTAAGTGTTTCATACAGTTCCTGATTTATTTTTAAATAAATGTCTTAAAATAGGGCAGATTTTTTTAGCTCACGGTACTGTATAAACCTTTTTTTTTTACCCGGACAGCTCACATATATTATACACTTTAAGTTCATAGGTTCATAGATTAGTAGTAGGCTAACTGCCCTTGCGAGACATTTTAAATCTTCCTTTTTTACTATACATAAAAAGTTAACCACATTTATTCTTTGCCCTTTCTTAAATAAGTTAGAAGTATATCTTACCACATTTTTTGTTAGATCATATTTACACTAATATATTTTATACATTTTTTATTTACGCCTATTGTGCTGAGTTTGAATATATTTGATTGTACATATTTTCACTTTTGTAGTTTATATAGGGATTTTGCACGTTGTACTCTCATTAGAAGATATTGTTTATGTAGTGTACTGTGTTTTATGAGTTTTTAAATCTACAGTTGTAGGTTAATTAATTTTATCACGTGATTTAACTGGATTATTTAATGATGTGACTTGCAGTGCTGCTATATTTGACCTTGATAAAGCCCGGTAATATTCGGGTGAAAGCGCTTGGTGTATTTGCTGTTTTCAATAAAGTTTGCTGATATACACAGACCGGACTTGGCTACAGCTACCACTCTTTGGATTTATTTTTCTGCTGGTTTTTGGGTCCTGACTTGCTGGGCTTGTTGTGTTCTTGGTTTATTCACGTTGCATTTTGGAATTACACTTTAAATCTTCCTTTTTACTATACATAAAAAGTTAACCTCATTTATTCTTTGCCCTTTCTTAAATAAGTTAGAAGTATACTTCTAAAAATGTCAAATCTTTGATAACAAGACTTCCATTTTTTTCTTAGTCACTTTGGTATTCTAGTTTACCAGGAGCAGTCAAACATGTCAGTGTTGCAATATTCACATTTATTTTATGACTTTTGTGTTTATTTTAAAATACAACAATAAATGAAACATATCTGTGATAGGGCATTTGCTAACATAACTTCTTCACATCTGACACTGTGATGCCTATTAAACCATAAATTTAGTTCAAGCTATAAAATAGTATAGACCTCAAGATGAAGCTGATCTGAAAAGATATTTTACTTCAGAACTGGAATGAGAATAACTACAGATTTAGAAAAGCCAACTATCAGTAGTGCTGCCTTTCTTTACTGAGTATACCTCCATTTAATATATAGTAAAATCTCCTTATCCTGTGTAGGAGTTAAGTTTCTGATTCAGCTTTCAGTAATATAAAATTACCCCTTAATTCCCATATTAAACAGAATATAGTATATGTGAAATGTTCCAGACATGTCAGAAGAAATCTGCAACTTAAAACATGGGTTGCAAAGGTTAATCTGGAAAGTAAATGTCAGATAGAAGTTAATGTGTCCTGGCATTATTGTTCAATTAATCATGTCTGCACAGGAGTGATTGAATTATGATGAAACAAATGAAGTTTATAATTTCTAATAAAAAAATCAGATTCATTGATTGGACATTGTGCTAATTTTTATATGTCACATGGCATGCATAACCCATGTAAAATAATTTAATTGAACCTCAGAGATCATACTCAACCAAGAACTTTTTCTGCTAAGACAAAAAAAAAAGTTTGAGGAAAGGTGGGACATAAACATGGAAACTAATGAAGAAAGAAAATAGGTTTTTGTTTATTTTGTTTGTTTTTCTTTTCTTAAGAGAAGATTTACAATACAAACAGTACTCACATTAACTTTAGTAAGTATACTAAACTAACAATGTTATTGCTATTCTGTTAATTGTTAAATGAGGACAAATAGTTATTGTGAACATATTGTCATTATCAGTGCTTATGACATAACAAAAACTGTGTTTTCCCAAAGTCAGTGTCAGAATTATAAATGTAAGCTGACATTTACACTAATGCCAAATAACAGCTTTATAAGGTCACCTCATCAGCACAGCAGCAGAGTGTTTTACAGTTCCTGCTGCAAAGTGTGATTGTCATAGAGATGAGAAACATGATTAATGTTGCAGAATCAGTAAAGGAAATGCATGTGTAAAAAATGTATCTATTAAATATCTGTGCCTAGAGATTAAGTTACCTGTTGCCAGATAATTCTCAGAGTCTTTTTATATCTGTTCAGGGTGGTTAACAAATGTACTAAATCCCGTTGCATGCTTCTCATATGTCCCACATTATGTAAAATTCATAAACCATTTTACAGTTTAGAATATGCCATCTCATGGCAAAGCACATTTTACTTCTTTAAAAATGTCTGCTCGTATTGTAATTTCTCATTTTAAAATGTTATTGTTTAGCACACCAAAAATATCTTAAATCTTATATGAAACATAATAGAATGGTATGCTATTTTATTGCACCGTATTTCAGACTTGATACATGACTTGTAACAACAGTCTGTTACTTTTTGAGTGTCACTAGCCAAGAGTTTATTACAAATGTCAAGAGGTAATTCAAAGGGTTACGACACCTGCTCAATGGATCTAACAGTTGCTTTATTTCTGACAGATTCAATTTTCAAATGGAAAATAATTCAGATACTTTTTGTACTGTCAGGCAATATATATATATATATATATATATTTATATATATTTTTTTTTATATATATATATATATATATATATATATATATAGATAGACAGATATATCTCTGTTTATCTATTCTACTTGAATAACCAATATGTTACGGTCATATTAGCAGTATTTATATATTAACTAGGTAACTATAACTGTCCACTGCAGATGTTATTCAGTCAAGAATCAGAGTATATGTTAACAAAATTGGGCAGGGGATAAAACCAGCACATTGGAAAAGTACTACTGTTTAATATGTCACATGGGATTGTTTAGTATGTCACATGAGATTCTTCACAGATGCTGAAGGTCAGAAACACAGCAAGATGGGGGGGGGGGGTCTTGGCTCTGCTGAATTGATTTCACTGATCTGTTGTGACTACAGTTTATTTAGTCCTTTTATTTAAATTTGCTAACTGGGTAGGTCCAGCTGGAAGATCCAATATTTTAGCTGAGTGGACTTTCTTTGCAATAGCTTAATTTATATTTTCTAACATAAATATTTGTTTTGATTATATCGGACCTTACTGCTACTTCCAAATCAGTTTCTTTGACAATGATAACCCTTTAAATTCACTGTTTTTTCCCCTTTGTAGTCATTCTTTCCTTTTCTGTTATTTGTTTGTTTGTTTCAGTCACATTATTGTATGTTGTTGATATTTTACAGAGCTGCAAAACTATAGAAACTCATATAAACACAACTAGAGAAAGATGGCTTCCTTAGCACAGAGGTATCAATCTTGACAGAGTTGCAACAATGTACATTTGAATACATGATATAGTACAGAAGAAACCAGCCAGAAAAAGTAAAATGAAATTCTTTGCTACCTCTGCTGTTCTGTATGCCAAGTAATGGAGTTCATACCATATCAGTTTACCTGGCAGACACCGATCCCTAATGTATGATTTGTGATTCATTAGACAGAGCCCATTGCAGATGGCACATGTAAAATGTCTTCAACTGATGGTAGTTTGAAAAGGGGAAGGAGAATATTAGCAATGGGAACATTGCATGTTCCCAATGGCAGACATCTCAGAAGAGTAGAACACAGAGAGAAATCAACAACTGTTTTGGGTAATCACCTCCTAACTAATCATGTCTCACTTCTCTCTTACTATTCAGAATAAATCACTTAAAGGCTGTTCCCCATGCAAGAAAATGTACAACAGAATTAATTTCCCAGCCTAAATCTGAACTCTAGAACCGAAAACAAATACTAGTAGGAAATAACTAAAATACTGCAATAAAAGCAAAAGGAAGTTGCAGCTATGACCATTGTCTCAGAAACCTCATTACCAGTAAAAGACTCAGTTCTAAATATCCAAACTAAATAAGCTTAAACTAACTGCAAATAGACTCTGTTCCCCCACACCACCTTAGTAATACCCTAAGCCTAATGTTTCCCCTTCCTCCAACCCTAACCCTACACTTTAATGTCATTAAAACCTTCCCATAGCACTGCCAGAGCACAAGACAGACTCAGACACACATTCACAAACATGCACAAACAACACTACCTCTATCCCTTAACCTAACCCTTACCCTAAAATACACAAACTCATAACACCCATCCTTCACTCATCCCTGACCCTAACCCTAACTTTTATACATACATATGCTCCCTTCCCTAACCCCACTTAGCTGTATTGACATTACATATCATCAGTATATCTAATGTTTGGCCATTTGTACCACTGATATTGATTTGTTGAACAAACGTACATCTGGTAAAAAGCAGGGGAACCATATGTATATGTATGTATATATATACATGCATGTAGGTATAGCTCTATAGTTTATATAATGCATCCCTTGAAAATGAATGGGAAACAGCATGAATAAATGGAATATAATGTATGCTGGTTTATAAGATATTTAAAATAACTTGAACTGTACAGTTAGGAAACTGAACTTCTAATTTGCACCTTTGCGTTCATTAGGAATGTGGTTATAATCAAAACACACAGTACAAAAATTCATGTTACCACACTTTTTACTCTTATTTTCTCTTTTCAAATGTTTCCATAAGCCCACAGGACAATGGATATTTAGTTCAGTATTAGCACGGTTTCATTTGTTTGAATAATTGCAGTCCAGGACTTAATTATGAATTCTCCAACAAATCATGAAAACATCTCCCCATCATAACTGCACTTTTGATGGTCTTAAATCTGTTAACAAGTGATTTAAAGTAGTTCTTGAATAACCACCGTTGTACAGTTATTAACACTGAATCAGAAATTTGGCAGTCTTACTGAGCTACAATATACTTAAAACAAGGATGCTGCAACAAACATTAAATGCGATAAATCAATATTAATCCATTTTTCTTTCTTTTAAACTGCACTGTCTGGTATCACCTAGTTTCCAGTAATCCTTCACTGTTTCCATAACAGCGACAGTGAAGTGATTCCTGTAACCCCCCCCCCATTAATTCTTCAGCCAGACAGCTAAGAGAATGTTTTCACTTTCACTTACATTTAACCCCACCTATGATCACAGTTTGCAATGAAATCAGTGTGTTTCATGGTTGCATCCCCAAAAGATCCCAAACGCTACTTGTTATCTGTTGTTGCTTCCCCCCATTTTTTTCTGCCTAGGCTAGACCTTGCAATATAAGGGGGTATTTGCCAGATAGAAATTACTCTGCTCCTGCCCCTGAGAAACGCAGCTGTCTAGATCCACCTAATGCCTTAATCACAATTCTTTTGTTAGTAATACATCTCAGTCGTCCAGAATTTCACATATTTTGGTCTCTTCCTATTCGGTTTGTATTTTTTTTGGCAAATCATTGAGGTATGAAGTCACTAAATAATGACAGACATTTGAGTTTCACAATTCAAATTCTTCAGAAAATGCATGGAAGCCAAACCTATTATTCTAACAACTTTCTAAGTTTATAAGAGCATTATTTAAAATCTGTACCTGATTTTCAGCCTTTGTCCCCATTATTTTTTGATCTCTCCATATTTTTGGTAGCAAGAGGTTTAGAGTTATATCAGTAGCTGATGTGCTTTTAATCTGTTCTTGAAAGAAAAATTGAAGTTATTTTATGCCCATCAAGGTAGTCTTTATAAGAGTCATATCTCTGCCTGCATAAAACCTTAGCATTTATACAAATCCACCAGACAGCACCTCTACTGACCATGGAACCGAAAGCCTTAAAGCAGCATAAATAACTGTTAGCTAATCAACTGAAAAGTTTACACATGCACTGCAGGGAAATTATGTAGTGATGTTGGAACAGAAGATGCTCAGAATGGATTAGTCTTCTAGACAACTTTAATTAACC
This sequence comes from Protopterus annectens, assembly GCF_019279795.1. Classification (NCBI taxonomy): domain Eukaryota; kingdom Metazoa; phylum Chordata; order Ceratodontiformes; family Protopteridae; genus Protopterus; species Protopterus annectens. Next base: position 599,215,136 of record NC_056730.1, on the reverse strand, counting down.
AGGATCAGATAAAATTCCCATAGCTAGATACAGGCCTAATGGAACCCTATTCATCTGTGAAGCAGTTTTCATTAGCTCATAACCTTTTTTCTTCATTTTCACAATGCAAATTTCAGTTTCATCATTTATTAAACCTTGCAAATACCTTAATTTATGCAAGATGTACTGGCCTATTCACATCTAAATGACAACTATAAGCTTTCATCAAAGTCTGGACTAGCAGACTCAAAATGTTTATTTCTCATTCCTTTTTTTTGCAAAAGGAATAAGTACATTTTAATGCCAACGATTACTTCAAAATGCTTATAATGCAATGTCCCTTAATTAACCATTAAGTAGTTTTTATGCAAATTCATAAGCTCACAATGCAGAGTAGACATTTCATTCATTAAAAACATAGCAAAGCTGATCCCCATATTTATTAAATGTACAACTTCAAAAAACAATGTACAATTTCCATAATGACTCTATAAATGGTGCAGTGCTCTTAAGTCTCCCATTGATAAACCTGTAGATAAATTAGCAATAATGCCAACAATACCACATATCTAAAACCTGACCAGCCATCCAACCCCACAAAGTCCTGAGTGCAAGCCGCCAACCTTTTCTTCGTTACAGTAGGGACATACTACAGCCATATCCAAAATGCATATGTTTCCAGTCAGCCATCTGAGTTGCAATTACCATTCCAATGTTATAAGTCTTGTCCACAGAAGCAGCTAATGCTGAGGCTTTCATCACATGAACCTGACTGCAACCTATTTTCAGGTCTGCATAAATCCAAAGCTGCATGCAACCAGTCTACTAAGGAACTCCCACTAACTAACACCATCCTGCAAGTAAGTTAATAAAGGCAACAATAAATTGAGTGTGACACACCAAATTTGCTATAGATGGATAACTGCAAACCTGGAGTATGGAATACATGCTCTAAGTAGTGTCACTATAGTGGGACCCATACCAGGCATCTCAGGGACTGCAAAGAATATTCCCCAAACTCATAGTGACACCCCTTCTGTAGTCACTGAATATTTTTATTTTCATTAATGACTGATGTTGTAACTCATCCTTATGTACAATAGAAAACCTTATTGGCCCATTAATCTGTAAGCTCCTGCATATGATTGCAATCTAGTCCAAAACAGACTCTTCCTCCCAAAAGTTCCATACACAGGAAAAGTAGCAAAAGACTTTCTACTTTTAACAACAGTCTTATTCTTTGGATTTCCTCAAATATTTCCTCTTGTTTAACCTTTAGGACCTTTACTTGTTCCTATAAAAGACTTTTAGATTAGTTTACTAAAGTTGGGATCTCATAAAAGCAGCTTATGTTTTTAACTCTCAGTTGTGGCCATGAATGTATATACTGAACAAGATTTCTCATATTTTCAGTTAGAAAAAGAAGAACTGCTTAGTTATACAGCTGATGACCTCATGTCTTTACCCCAAGAAATCTGAGAAGGGGAGTAGAGCATATGGCCCAAACACTATTCTCAGCTTTTGAGGGCTGCCATTATTTGCAAAAGCAGGGACTCCAGATATAGGCTGATGAAATTGTTGCCCTCCCCTCAGCAAGAATGTTGGGAATGCATATTCAAATGCCCTGAACTGCCTAAATAAGAATTCACATATACCTATTTGGCATTGCTTTATGTAGTCACTCCTGTGGTTATCAGGCAATGCTATATAAATTCCTATAGGATGGTATAATTCCATCATGAAGGTGTTCAGCATTACTTGACAACACAAAATGAAACAATATTTTCTTTCTCAACTTGTATCATTATTCACAGTTGTTGTAACTTGCATCATTCTTCACAGTTGTTGTAACTTGCATCATTCTTCACCATTGTTGTAACTTGCATCATTCTTCACCATTGTTGTAACTTGCATCATTCTTCACCGTTGTTGTAACTTGCATCATTCATCACCGTTGTTGTAACTTGCATCGTTCTTCACCATTGTTGTAACTTGTATCATTCTTCACCATTGTTGTAACTTGCATCATTCGTCACCATTGTTTTAACTTGCATCATTCTTCACTGTTGTTGTAACTTGCATCATTCTTCACCATTGTTGTAACTTGCATCATTCTTCACCGTTGTTGTAACTTGCATCATTCTTCACAGTTGTTGTAACTTGCATCATTCTTCACCGTTGTTGTAACTTGCATCATTCATCACCGTTGTTGTAACTTGTATCATTCTTCACCATTGTTGTAACTTGCATCATTCTTCACCGTTGTTGTAACTTGCATCATTCTTCACCGTTGTTTTAACTTGCATCATTCTTCACCATTGTTGTAACTTGCATCATTCTTCACCTTTGTTTTAACTTGCATCATTCTTCACAGTTGTTGTAACTTGCATCATTCTTCACCGTTGTAACTTGCATCATTCTTCACAGTTGTTGTAACTTGCATCATTCTTCACCGTTGTTGTAACTTGCATCATTCATCACCGTTGTTGTAACTTGCATCATTCTTCACCGTTGTTGTAACTTGCATCATTCTTCACCGTTGTTGTAACTTGTATCATTCTTCACCGTTGTTGTAACTTGTATCATTCTTCACCGTTGTTGTAACTTGCATCATTCTTCACCGTTGTTGAAACTTGCATCATTCTTCACCGTTGTTGTAACTTGCATCATTCTTCACCGTTGTTGTAACTTGCATCATTCATCACCGTTGTTGTAACTTGCATCATTCTTCACCGTTGTTGTAACTTGCATCATTCTTCACCGTTGTTGTAACTTGCATCATTCTTCAGCATTGTTGTAACTTCCATCATTCTTCACCGTTGTTTTAACTTGCATCATTCTTCACCGTTGTTGTAACTTGCCTCATTCTTCACCGTTGTTTTAACTTGCATCATTCTTCACCATTGTTGTAACTTGCATCATTCTTCACCATTGTTGTAACTTCCATCATTCTTCACCGTTGTTTTAACTTGCATCATTCTTCACCGTTGTTGTAACTTGCATCATTCTTCACTGTTGTTTTAACTTGCATCATTCTTCACCATTGTTGTAACTTGCATCATTCTTCACCGTTGTTATAACTTGCATCATTCTTCACCGTTGTTTTAACTTGCATCATTCTTCACCATTGTTGTAACTTGCATCATTCATCACCGTTGTTGTAACTTGCATCATTCTTCACCATTGTTTTAACTTGTATCATTCTTCACCATTGTTGTAATTTGCATCATTCTTCACCGTTGTTTTAACTTGCATCATTCTTCACCGTTGTTGTAACTTGCATCATTCTTCACCGTTGTTGTAACTTGCATCATTCTTCACCATTGCTGTAACTTGCATCATTCTTCACCGTTGTTGAACTTGCATCATTCTTCACCGTTGTTGTAACTTGCATCATTCTTCACCGTTGTTGTAACTTGCATCATTCTTCACCATTGTTGTAACTTGCATCATTCTTCACCGTTGTTGAAACTTGCATCATTCTTCACCATTGTTGTAACTTGCATCATTCTTCACCGTTGTTTTAACTTGCATCATTCTTCACCATTGTTGTAACTTGCATCATTCTTCACCGTTGTTGTAACTTGCCCATTTACCTCTTCTATGCATTCTCGTTCTCTCTTTCACTTCTTAGTTAAAACCAGAAATTAGGATTTTTTTTTTTTATTTCTCATTTTTTTTCTACAATTTCATTCTTTTCTCCTTTCTTCTAGTCTACAGTCTGCTTAATTCATAAAACCATGTGCTTTATTTAGGTTTGAGAACACTTCTTTTCTCCTCCTCTCTTTTTCCTATTTCCCATTACTTTTTCACACCAGTTTATCATTGACAGCTCTTTTTGTTCCTTTTTCTTGTACCTTTTTCTATTACTTTAGTTGGCCAACAGCCTTTTTCACTTAGGAGGTAACGTACATATTCTAAATGCCTGTTAACTGATTTCAGAAATGTTGAATTAAGCTTGCTTAGCTAATATTCTCATAAAGCTGTTGTTTCTGCTACTTTCATTTTTTACCTGTTATCCATTACTAACTTACTTCATTCAGTCATTTTAATGTTTCACTAAGTTGCCTCTTTAAGAGTTTTCCATGTGGGCTGATTTTTCAAATCATTTCTTTCTGATATGGCTGTGACATCCAGATAATACCTCACTGAACTGTCACTAAATAATGAGACATCTCCCACTACCATGGGTCAGTAACTAAGGAGCTTCAGTCCTCACTACTGACAGTAATGTTAGACTGTTACTTAGGAGTAATATTCTCTAATTTCCCCTAAGAACTCTATAGCCTGGGATTGGACTTTGTTCTTCTGCTTTTCCCAAATATAACTCCTTATTACACAATTCAGAGCAGAGTGTTGCAGTTTAAGACCTCTGATACACTCACACTTAAATAAATTAAATTTCACATATCTTAATGTTTGTGTCTTTCGGCTTTTTCCTGGTTAGGGGTCACCACAGCGGAACTCCGGTCCACTAATGATTGGCAGTTGATTTTTACCTACTGGCTTGTCAGGCCGGATGCACAACCTTCAATGAAGGTACGCCCATTCATGCATGTCTCCATGCAGAAGACGCTTTAGCTGAGAATCAAACCGGACAGCGTCTTACTGTGAGGTGACAACTCTACCGCAGCACCACCACCGCGGGTCATAAATTTCACATATCTTAATACTTCTGCAAAAGCCTAACACAGATTTCCAGCTGTGTCTCTTCCCCAAAATAATATGGTAATGTCGCCACCAACCAATGTGTCTTTATGCTCTTTTAAAGGTGTGTCCAATTATGAAAATTAGATATTAAAACAAATAGTAACAAATGACCAAATCAGCCAAGCTTTTGGACTGGCCCGAGAAGTTATCAAGGCAAGTATAAGCACTCTCAAATCACTAAACAAAAACACTGATTGACCAGCCACACTGTAAGTTAATAAAAATAGTTAATAATGAGTAAAAATATTAAACATATAAAATAGTAATTTCCAATAAACAAACAGAGCTCAGTCAGCAGGAAAATGAAATCAATACTGTAGGACAGAACTCCAACATTCAGTAAAACTTTGACTGATCTAACTAATTAGTTATAATTTTCCTATCTGACTAAAGAACATTGTCCCTGATCTAAACTAAATTACTGCAGTAAAGCAAAGACAGGCTTACTGTTCTTGGTGAGTCCTTTTTGGGTATCCACTGCACATACATCTATGAACAACTCACAACTGGCTGTAAGTGACAACTGACTTAAACTGTATTCAGCAGGCTCTTTTATAGACTAGCCTAACTATCATAATTGTTCCAGTTCTAATTTTCAGTTCATATGTTGAAAATCAATCAACAGCTGTTTACTAAAAGCTCCATCCTGTCTTTCAGCTTCTGACAGTAACACACAGCAACTGTCAACATTCTGATGACATCATCTGTACATCACCTGAATCTAAGAAAGTTTGTCTTTAGAATCTTTCTTCGCAAACGTGCAGTTACAAATGTAAAACAACACTGTTCAAGTCTTTAAACGATTCAGTACAAACAGATTATAACTTAACATATAATGTCTTATTTACAATATCACAGCTAGTCATGCTGGCATATAATATACAGGTTAATATGAAATTATGTACAAAACTCATCCAGTTATGCTAGCACAGATGACAGTGTCTAATTTCTTCACAATGACATTCACATCTGTTCTGTATTTTTAATGCATAGTTATCTTTGAAGCTTTTCTCCTTGATGGTCTGGTGTAAGAAGAACCTGATCAGTTTGAATTTTACAGTAAATAAAACAAATATCTGCAGTGGTGGTGCTGCAGTAGCGTTGTCGTCTCACAGTAAGATGCTGTCCGGTTCGATTCTCAGCTAGAGCATTTTCTGCATGGAGACATGCGTGAATGGGCATACCTTCGTTGAAGGTTGTGTGTCAGGGCTGGCAACTCGGCATGTAAAAATCAACTGCTAATCATTAGCAGACCGGAGTTCTGCTGTGGCGACCCCTAACTGGGAAAAGCCGAAAGACACATACATAGTAAATAAAACAAATGAGCAAAGGTAGAAAAAGCATACACTATGACTTACTTCAGTTAAAGGAAGTCCACACTTAAAAGGTTCTGTGGTTTTATGTCACTGGCACCCTTGTGGAAGACACTGCAAGGTAACATTCTTCAAAAGCCATCATCATTTTCATAATAGGCCATCTTAAATTGCTCTGTAATTTCTGAACAGAGTTACCGAGGACTGTTAAGATCTACTTCAAGGCTGCTTTATACGTCATACTTCTTCCATCATAAAGAAGTTACCTACAGATTAGCAGTGTTAATGACAGACTCCAATGAGTGTTATCAAAGCACACATTGCCCTTACATGGTTATGGCATAATCCAAATGTTTCTGTGAAAATAAATCTTGCATATTTTTCCAAATGGGAAGGAAAGTATTTTTCATATCAAAACATCTCCCTTGTAAGTTGACTTAAAACACAAGGAATCAATAAAGTCAACAACATACAAGAAAGCAAAAAAAAAAAAAAAAAGGCAGAGACACTAATTGAATCAAGCAGAAAAAAAGGAAGAATGAGAGAAAAAATACCATCCAGTCATTTTCTAAGTTACAGTCACGGTAAGATTTCTTTCAGACAAAGCATCCATTCCTCAAAAAAGATGCACACTATTTGATCTGTCTCATGGTCATTGTTTCTGATCATAGAGCCCTGAGGTTTTAGATAGTGATTGGGAGAGGGGGTTTAAATTTAGAGAGCAAGAAGGAGATTTTAGGTTTAGGAAGCAGAATGGAAGTTTAACATTAAGGAACAGAAGGAGAGTTTTAAGTTGAGGAAGTATGATGTGAATTTTATATTATGGGAATGAGGACTCGGGTTAGAATCTGGGTGGGAGATTTACAGTTACAGTTAGGGCTCTTGTACGGCAATGCAATTTTATAGGGTCGGGTGTTGGAAGGCCTAAGTTGAAATAAGTGAATAGGCTAGTGAGTGAGAGTTAAAGCATTTACATTTTTGAGCAAGTGGCAGTGAGCAAATGTGTCACGACCTACTAAAGTGCGAGCACTTCTAGTAGACTCTTGTGAAAGCTACTTTTTGTTGTTGAGAAATGATAGTCCACCACCAGTCTACTATAACGTAGCATTATTTGTGCATATCTTCAAAATATTGGTCCATATAAAAAATGATAACATTAGTGGTACAGATAAGGTTTAGTTTAGTATAATGAACTACAAACTTAAAGAAGCACCGACAGTACCACAGCTAGGAAATTTATTTAAGTAAGTTAAACAGTACAAACTGTACACAGGTTAGCGCTTTCAGGGATCTACCCCTTCATCAGATCATTGGTCTAATGAAGGGGTAGATCCCTGAAAGCGCTAACCTGTGTACTGTTTGTACTGTTTAACTTAAATAAATCTCCTAGCTGTGGTACTGTCAATGCTTCTTTACGTTTGTAGTTCCTTATTTTCCACTGACAGTTTTGTGCCTAGACAGGACTCTGTGCACCTATTTATACTTAGTTCAGTATAATGCCTGGTTTCATTCTGCTATATATTATGTCAAACATGACAATTGACTGTTGAGTTGGGATTGTGGTGCAGTATTTTTCTGTTCAGCTGCTGTTCCATCTTTGTTCACATGTACTGAATGTCTCATGTACATTCTTATAAACATTTTGTGGAAACCTGGTTGTGCTTGAATGTTAAATCCTACACACATGTGCATGTCAAACACGCATTTTCTTTAAAACAACTTGCTGTAACATACATATGGTTCTGATTCTGTCTGCATATCTACATAGAAATGTTTTCTTCATTAAAGTTATATTCACAACTTAATATTGTTGTTTCATAATAAGATAGTAACTGACACTGTATCCTTAGGACCAGATTACCTGCCTAAAACGAATAAATTAATAAACAAGAAAACAAACACATACACAGATACACTTTTACAGCAAGGCCTGCATACTTGAACATCTGCACGTGTGAAAAATGCATGTCATTTCCTGGCAACGGATTCTGTAGTCATGTCTTGAACTTCATGTTAGCTCATTACTGAAATAGCAGCAACTAGCATCTGTTTCTTATTACCACATATGGTGCCAGAAAATGTAATAACAGATTTATATACAAGGCCAGAAAATCTACTGGCCAAAGCCTATTCAGCTACTCTCCAGCCCTATCCTGGAAACAGTTTCCTCTACCCGTCAGAGAAATAACTAACACACCAGTATTCAAAAATAGCCCTCATGGAACACCTATTCAGCACCTGAACATGTCATTGCAAAAACACTTCTTGAATTTCTCCACCTTCCCCCTGCTATCACTCACTCTCTGACCTCACAAATTTTCCAATCCAAACTCCTCCTGGTTTCCTCCCACTTTCTCCCTCCTCTTACTTCCTACCAACTTATGTACCTACCCCTCTATCCCCCTGTAATCAAAAGTCCCACTCTTTCTTCCTTTTTATTTACTTTACATAGAATTGTATCTTAGAATAGTATCTTAGAATTATTCAGATGTTTACTTTGTAATAGCTCTGTATGCTTTAAATAGCCAAAGTCTTGTTACCAACTGTTCACCACTTTCTTTGTTGTACTCAATAATGTTCTCTGATTATGCTTAACTATGAAATGTTCTTTAAATATGTTATGCACTGTATTTTATGTACTGTATTTTAAAACTTGTGGTGAAGCTTTTTTCCCCGGGGCCTCCACTGAAAAAGAGCTCTTCCTCGGTCAGACTTTTCTTGTCAACAAATGTCAAATAAATAATAAATAAATAAAAGAAATACTAGGATACATGCATAGAGATATTATATGTGAAACCAGAAAAAAAATGCCAGCACTGGCAGAGTCAATATATATACAGATAACTGGATGGATAAAGATATAGCTATAGATATAGACATAGCTAGATAGCTAGATAAGCAATTGAGTCAAGCTGGTGGAATAGGTATTGTGATTTCATCATGCTGGCACGTGTTACATATTGTATGAACATTTATATGTGAAATGAAATAGGTATCTGTCAATTCTATCAATAATTTTGCAAGGAATATTTTATGAATCTACATAATCTGACCTTTCTTCTTCAGTGCAGAATTTTATATTTATAGCTTCATATGATCATAAGTTGTCTGTCACTGTATGCTTTAATTATCTAGCCCAGATTGAAAGACAGTTTCAGTGTTGATGGCATATCCATGAATACAGTCCTGAAATATTGAGAGTGTGGTTTTGGTTACCTTTTATTTCTGAGAACGCCACAATGCTAATACCAGAACTTGACAGGTCTTATGCTGGCCATTAAAGGATGCACTTATTGAGCTGAAATGAAAATGATCTCAGCATTTCTACAAAGAAAAATGGGCATATCAATAACTTCAGCATAAGAGAGATTAATTCCAGATATTCAATAATGTACAATATAACAGAGATCATTTTAACACTGGCTCACCTATTACAGATAAATAGCAGTTTCTTTCAAATGGCTGTAGATACCCTTTGAGAATCAGAATTGAGGGCGGTGTTTGATGTTCACTTATTCTGTTCTCCATAGTCATTGAAGTTACTAATGTGACAGCTCATCTAAGAGTAAGGTATTACATCTTGATAAATGCAGACATTCACCTGAACTGTTTCTTGCACACTCATTATGTTCTAGAGGCTATTTCAAATCTATGCTTTTTTGACAAAAAGATTATGTAGCTGAGTTCCTAATATTTTTTTATTTGACTTTCAGTAAACTGATGAATAAAGTTTCTAGTAGCAATTGTAAATTATTTGTATATAAACAATATGTCATAGGAAATTACTGCAATACTGTATCTCAATGCAAACAAAATGTGGACGTTTCTCTTAGATCGGTACTAGGCTAGCTGCTTTTGTGAGCTATTTTTAAGCCTAGCCAATTATCCCTTGTGAGACTCAAACCCTGCACCTTGTGTTCATAAGACAAACACTTAAACCATTAGGCCAACCTCCCAACTAATACATAGTACTTTGATTAAGCTATAGGTTAAGCTAGTCATTCTTTGGCTTGCTCAGTATTATTGCTCAGTGGACTGATGCTGACCTCTCCGTGTGTAATGGCATGAGCATATAAAAAAGGTAGAAGTGCAGGGAGCTTATAATGCTAAAAAAAAGATAAGTCAGGTCTATGTTACAGCAATAGCATAACTAACAGTACTTCTGTTTTGAAAAAGCTAGCCTCCAGTTTAGTTTTCAAAACTTATAGAATGTAATATTTATTTATTTTGGAATCATAAATGATGTTTTGCAATGAAAACACTGTGAAGGAGTGGAGGTGTTTTTTATATGTACAAAAGTGCAATGCTGTGTATATCCTTCAGAAATGGTGTCTGAAATAATTTGCAACCTTTAAGATATTTCTCTTTTTTACTTAACAGTTTTAGTGTCATAATGGCTTGACAATGAATGCTAAATGAGGGCCATGCCATGGTGTGTAATGATTCAGTCTTGACAGTAACCCACATATAGTGGGTTTGAATAGTGTTTGATCACTAGCAGCTGGACATTAAGGGATGAGAGTGGACACAGTTGATTTGCTCATCCCAGGGAAAAGAAATGCTCTGGTTCACAGTGACACTGCCACCTAGTGGGCATTGGGTGATATAACAACAGGTTCAGCAAAATGGTGTGTTTTCGAGGATGCATGCAGGCACCATTGTGCCCACCACAAAAGGATATAGCACACCGCTCTTTTGTACATGTAAAAAACACCTCCACTCTTTCATAAAATTGTCATTGCAAAACATTTATTTATATATTTCTTTACTGACATTTGCTACCTCGAAAGCCCGACTGGGTAGGAGTCCATTTTCAACAGAGGAATGTGGAGAAAAGCTCTAAATTATTACAAAACATTTTAATAACAATAATTGTACAATCTTCAAAAATAAAATAAAAACATTTGCAGTTTAAATAATTATAACAAATTAGACATAATATGGAAACACTGGTTATGTTATATGACATTTAATATTTAGATAAATTGTAGACAGTTTGTAAAGAAATTAAAGATAAGTTAGTTTAATACAAACAGGAACTGTGATATGAAGTGTGGGGAAATACGGGCTTATGGTATTTTTGTAGAGAAAGTCAGGGAAGATAATTTTATAGAAGTAAGAAAGTAAGTGAATCAGGTGGAGTAAGGAGGTATAAGGAATGAAATGATACTTGTTCACATTTAGGGATAAGGTTTATCCTGGTTTTGAGCATGAAAAGAGCCATATTTAGGTATGAAGTCTTTCAGAGTAGTTTTGAAAGTTGGGTGTGGTGGTATTGATCTGATGGATACAGGTAAGGAGTACCATGCCTTAACAAGCTTGTAGGAGTACAGATAATGCCCAGCAGATTTGATAGGTTTGCAGGCAGACAGGAGTTTTTGGTCACTGGATCAAAATAACTGACTAGAAACATTGTACAGAATGTTTTTTAGTGCTGGACAGGCAGATGGATGCTGGATAATTTTATAGGTGGTAAAAAGCTGTGTATGTGTTAGTTAATGAAGCACTTCTAACCAATTTAGACTTTTAGTACTATACAGTGGTGGGTTCTGAAAGGAGTATTTGCTGTAAATTTATCAGCTTTGTTATATCATCGTTCAAGTTTTAATTTTTTTGAAGCCTGGAGGTTAGTAAGGATGGGAGCACCATAAAGAAGACTGGGGAGGAGATATGTAGAGGCAAGTGTAGTTTTAGTTGTCAGTGAGAAGGTTTTTGGCTCTTTAAAGCATCTATAATATTTGATGAGATTTTCTTATTCAATTTTGTATATGCCGATCGAATGTAAGATTATCATCCACTATCACTCTAATAATTTGTTATGAGAAGTGGCCTCAATGGTTGTATTATCAAGAGTGAGGACTTTACCTTTTGTTTTTTAATGTGAGAGGGATTTGGAAAAAGTAGCAGTTTGGTCTTTTTTCGACTGAGTATAAGTTGTGAGTTGTGAGTAAACATCATTTATGATTCCAAAATCAATACATGCTACATTCCATAAAGTCTTGAAAAGTAACTTGGAGGCTAGCTTTTTAAAAATAGAATTACCACTATTTATGCTATCGCTGGCCTCTGCTTCAGCATGGATGCCTCTCACTGTTAAAAGACGGGTCACATTAGTCACCTAATTTGCCTAAGTGGAAGGACTCTTCACTCGACAGCTCTTGTCCTCAGCAATGGACTATAAGTAGGGATAATGCAAGAAAAATCTCCACTGAAAAGAAGGGACTTCATATGTTTGGGTAGTGCAGGGTCTGAGTTCAGTAAGGGTGACGTAATGGAAAGAATAACTTGCCTGTGGAGGAAGAATGACAGCAGGTGACTCAGGAACAAATGTCCAGAGAAATATTTACCTGTATCAGGTGATCTACATTATGTAGTCAGGCCTGGGCTGTGTCAGGCAATCTACATTATGCATTCAGACCTGGGCTGTGTCAGGCAATATACGTTATGCATCCAGACCTGGGCTGTGTCAGGCCATCTACACTATGTATTCAGACCTGGGCTGTGTCAGGCCATCTACATTATGCATTCAGACCTGGGCTGTGTCAGGCGATCTACATTATGTATTCAGACCTGGGCTGTGTCAGGCAATCTACATTATGCATTCAGACCTGGGCTGTGTCAGGCAATCTACATTATGCATTCAGACCTGGGCTGTGTCAGGCAATCTACATTATATATTCAGACCTGGGCTGTGTCAGGCAATCTACATTATGTATTCAGACCTGGGCTGTCAGGCAATCTACATTATGTATTCAGACCTGGGCTGTCAGGCAGTCTATATTATGTATTCAGACCTGGGGTGTCAGGCAATCTACATTATGTATTCAGACCTGGGCTGTCAGGCAATCTACATTATGTATTCAGACCTGGGCTGTCAGGCACTCTACATTATGTATTCAGACCTGGGCTGTCAGGCAATCTACATTATGTATTCAGACCTGGGCTGTCAGGCAATCTACATTATGTATTCAGACCTGGGCTGTCAGGCAATCTACATTATGTATTCAGACCTGGGCTGTCAGGCAATCTACATTATGTATTCAGACCTGGGCTGTCAGGCAATCTACATTATGTATTCAGACATGGGCTGTCAGGCAATCTATATTATGTATTCAGACCTGGGCTGTCAGGCAATCTACATTATGTATTCAGACATGGGCTGTCAGGCAATCTACATTATGTATTCAGACCTGGCGTGTCAGGCAAACTATATTATGTATTCAGACCTGGGCTGTCAGGCAATCTACATTATGCATTCAGACCTGGGTTGTGTCAGGCAGTCTATATTATGTATTAAGACCTGGGCTGTGTCAGGCCATCTACATTATGTATTCAGGCCTGGGCTGTGTCAGGCAGTCTACATTATGTATTCAGACGTAGGCTGTCAGGCAGTCTACATTATGCATTCAGACCTGGGCTGTCAGGCAGTCTACATTATGTATTTGGACCTGGGCTGTCAGGCAGTCTACATTATGTATTCAGACCTGGGCTGTCAGGCAATCTACATTATGTATTCAGACCTGGGCTGTCAGGCAGTCTACATTATGTATTCAGATCTGGGCTGTCAGGCAGTCTACATTATGTATTCAGACATGGGCTATGTCAGGCAGTCTACATTATGTATTGAGACCTGGGCTGTGTCAGGCAATCTACATTATGTATTCAGACCTGGGCTGTCAGGCAGTCTACATTATGTATTCAGACCGGGGCTGTGTCAGGCAATCTACATTATGCATTCAGACCTGGGCTGTCAGGCAGTCTACATTATGTATTCAGACCTGGGCTGTCAGACAGTCTACATTATGTATTCAGACCTGGATAAATGTGTTACACTTTTCTAATAAAGCTGATTATTTTTCTTTCTTTCATTCTTTGTGTAGCTCTGTTTTGTTAAAATCATTAAATACCATAAAAATAGATACAAGAATAGTGAAGACAGGCAGGCTTTCAACTAGACACATAAGCTACACTAGCTACATTTTAATTTTACTTTTATATGTCATAAAAGTGAGAAAACTGTGGTACTCTAGAATGAATTTTATAACCTGTCAAACAAGCAAAATTGGTTCCTTCATTCTTATTCTGAATGCAAACCCCACATGTAGCATAAACAATTGTAATATACTCTACATACAGTATCTTGAGTACGAGAATAACAAAATATTACATAATAGGCCTGTCTAGCTTATTTATTTTATTTTACATTTGTTGACCGGGCTAGTCCAACTGGATATATGTCCATTATCTGTAGAGGCCCAGGGAGAAAAGCTCCAATTGATTATTACAAGTTTATACAGCAATAGGCAATACAAGATTAACATTCATACAACAAGCTATAGCTTGAGCATAAAATAAAAATACAATATTCACTGAATTCACAGACTGCTATTGTTGAATGTTGGCAGTGGCCTATCACTGAGATGGTGTGAGACAGAATGAGAACAGTCATTTGCATTTGTAGTAGAGAAGAGAGATTATGATAGACAAGCATGTCCCTCCTTTCATGTTAATTGGACAAAGTCCAGTGAACAGTAATAATTAAATACTGACACAACACATCATTTCCTTGATTTTTAAGTAGAATGATTTACAATCACATAGTCTCAACAATCTCTGTAAGAGGCCTTGTTTAACATAATTTTATATTATCTTCCGTTCCTCACTGCTACTTTTATTTCCACTTGGGAGATAAGCTCCACAAGACTGCAGCAATTTTGGGTACTAGGAATGGTGGTGGATTTCGAATAACTAGCAACTTCCTTTTTGCAGTCCATGACCACAAGAAGGTGAGGATGGCTTCACTTGCTATAGTAGTTTTGCAGTCATGAAGATTGAAATGAATGAGATTTAAATGAAACTTGAGATTTTCTCCATGTGTCACCAAGTGTATTTTTTAGCTTTATGGAATTCCTAGCAGGTTTGTGATGCAAAGGATTGGAGTTTAGATGCATGTTCAGATATACGAAATAAATGTTGTAGCTACTTCTAGGTAAAAGGATGCCTGGGTACTGTATAAGCACTTAAGTACTTGTAGAGCTTTTAAAAATTACTCGCTAGACTTTATCATCAGTTTCTTGTCCAGTTCTGTTTAATCAGTCATTGCTACCTCCTTCCCTAGATCAAAGGCATTCAGCTGCAATTAAATACACGCTATTAATGCCTTTATCAG
The DNA here is from genome assembly GCF_019279795.1 of Protopterus annectens. Lineage (NCBI taxonomy): Eukaryota > Metazoa > Chordata > Ceratodontiformes > Protopteridae > Protopterus > Protopterus annectens. The sequence goes on along the minus strand of NC_056730.1, from coordinate 599,199,965 downwards.
ATTTGAAGACCTCTGTAAATCCATTGCAAATATTGTGTGTCTTTGGAAAAAGTGGGCAATAAGATACTGGTAAATTTATAGCCTTAACTTTAAGGAACATTTGTTGATTCTGAAAAAAAAAGATTACTACAATTAGTACAGGTGCACTAAATATCATCAAAAGACCTAGGTTGCTAACCAGAAACTTGATAAAAGTACAATTGTATGCCATTGTGCTACCAAGAGATCAAGAGAAAAAGTATTCAGTGTGGCTGGCAAACTGGGCAATCTATCTAGAAGAAATGACAATCCCCAGTACCATCTATGGACCACAAGCAGGCCTTTAATGATTAAAAAGATGATATACTCTAAGTTGCTAATTAGTTTTAACTAATGGCAGCTGTTGGCAAGGGCCCTCCACAGAGCCTTTCGAGCTGAGTCCATTTTGTGGAAATGAAGCATATCTTATTAATGTCTGTGATAAAAAAAGAGGTTATCAGTTTATGGAAAGAGGACATATTGTAAAGAAGGTTATAAGCTTCATTTTACAAAATGCATAAATGAGGGGCATATTTTTGGTGGTGAAAGGGAATAAAAAATGGTATATTGAAAGTGATGAAGAAAGTAAATTATAGACTGTTATGGAAAATGAAATCATTGATAAAGATGAAAATATTATTTTAAGGGATGACCGTGCTGAAATCACAAATAATGATATTGTGCAAGTTAAAGTAACAGAACAAAGTGGGGACATAGTAACAAATGAACACGACAAAGAAAACTGACTAAAAAACAAAAATTTCTATATGAAGTAAGTCATAAAAAAGAAAGATGAACAATGTAAAGGAAAAAAACAACTAAACAAAAAGACGATTCCCTTCAGCAAAAGTGACTATTAATGTAAATAATATAAGTAATAAAATAAGATATTTTATAGTGTATGAATGCCATGGAACCATGAAAAAGATTATTTATCAGATGTGAGATTTCTCAATACAGAACATAGGTTGTAGTTTCAAAATGTGTGAGGAAAGGGAATGCTATTCAGCCCTGGAAGGGAAGACTGTTCAATGTTTCTCGTTATGTATAACTAATGCTGAAACAGAGGTATTTGATGGGACAGTAATGATTCCAGGGAGAATGGTGACAACTATTCGTCATATTGGGCAACTGGTGCTAAGAACACGTTATATGTGTACAGAGATATAAATTAAACTTTAGTAGTGTTTGATGGAATGAGAAGTATGTCATGCCAAATATAGATATAGCAATGGGTCTATATTAGAACATCGAAGTTTCAAAACTTCGAATGTTCTAATATCGAACCCTATTCAGTGAAAGCTGAAAACATCAAACATACAGAACAGCAAATTTTTTCCTAGGGAAAAAATTTGCTGTTCCAAAACACATACACACAACACAAGCACACCAAACAAACAGCAAT
>NC_056730.1:599168542-599193542 GCF_019279795.1 Protopterus annectens | reverse complement strand
ATATATAATTATATGTATATATATATATATATATATATATATATATATTTGTTTTTTTTCCCCTCAAATGTGCGTTAATTATAAAGGTTGCTAGTGTAATTAACAGGAGCATTTTGGAGGTAGCCTCACACACAGGGATCGAAATGTGACTGTCTAGAACCTTTTAAAAACTATTTGGAATTCTTTTCTAGGATGTTATTATTTTCTGAATAATATTCTCACTGGAATGAGCTGTTACTTGTAGTCTACATATGGAAATTAGAAAAGTGTAACATATAATAATGTGCTTAGACAGGCTCAGTTAAAATGTTACAGACTTTTGGCCCAAAAATGACAGTGGATGTAAACATAATGCATATATTTCAGTGCAGAACAAGCAAGATGTTGTAAAGCAGGGCCAGCCTTAACTGAACTGGTCCCATAGGTGAAAGCCTCCATGGCACTCTTCTCCAAGACATCACTCTGTTCCCTTATGGTCAACCCCATTCTGGACCAGCCACACCACCAAGATTACTTGTGTTTTTTTTCCCCTAACAGTCTTAATCTTTAGTTTCCCTCATTAATTTATTTATTCATTCAACTCACCCATACTAGGCAAGATTATACTCCAATAACTGTGGTGAAAATAATTACTTTAAGATTAGGGTTCCCATATGAACTTGGGTATATTTCAGAGGTATTTTAAAACAACATGCACAACCAGTGATGGTTGGAATGAAATCTTGCTTATGAAAAGAAATTCAGTCTTACTCTTTGTTTAGTTTTTCCTGTATCCTTACAACACACCCTAACTGAATATGTGGGTTAGCTATTTTCTACATACAGCTCCCACCCCCCACCCATTAATTATAGCTAAAAATGCCAGACATGTATTGCATCTCAGCTTTGTTCCATAGAAACAGTAGTCACACTTTAAAAAAGTCAAAGTTCTTTGAGACAACAAATCAAAGTAGTCATGCAAGGTCAGAACGGCAGCTATTATTCATATTTCCCCACAGACAACCCAGCATTTTTGTGTCACACAAATTTATGTTAATCATAGAATAACAGGTTTTGCATCAATAAATATTCTTCCTGAGGAGAAAGCAGCACGGAGCTCCAAAGTCTGCTATTTTTGACTGACTGCAATCCTCGGTTGTTTACAAGTAAATCAAGCAAATTAGAAGGGACAGGACAAGCATTTAAGATAAAACTAGACACTGCCTGCAAAATTAGGGACAGCTGAGATATTAGACTATCCAGCCCTCAGCCATCCAAGATATTTGGCAAACTATCAGTAACAATATTTAAAAATATTATATAATATATATTTATATTATGAATGATATAATATATTAGCACATGGTATTGCCACATTTTTTATTCATGCCAAACTTGAGATACTCTCTCCAGTTAAAATTTTTTAAACCCTTGCTCTGTCTCATCCATGATATGCACAATTCATTGTTAAGGTAGACAATGGGCAGGATTAGCAGGTGGTTAATGAACTGAAATCCCAACAGCTAGTCTCACTACCGTATAGGACAATTTACTGTCATGTACTTATTTGATGTCTTAACTATAAATAAACAAATATTAGAAGAGTTCCCCTGCCAAAGTATGAGAGCAGCACCATAATTAGCTACCTAGATGGCCTGCATATAAGACTGGACATGCTATATTGTACACTTGTAGCATACACAAAGGAGATAGCAGGGTCCATAATGAACTTATTCTATAGTAATAAGTACAACTATATATTCAAAAAAACATGTTCAAGTATGTAGAAGTAAACTGCATTAAATTAAAATGTACTGCAGTTATACATGTTAGGCAACTTGTGGGTTGCTGTCAAACAATGCTGGCATTTTATGCTCAACTTCTGAGAGACTTGCTTGGCTACAAACATCTGCATTATAAGAGGGGTGGTGTTATCACTTCTTTGTTATCTGATATTTAATAGCCTAGAGGGATTCCTCTGTACTTTGTTATCTGATATTTAATAGCCTAAAGGGATTCCTCTGTGCTTTAAGTGCTAGCCACAAAGTTTGAGAAATCATTTTATGCTCAAATTCTAAGAGACTTGCTTGACTACAAACATCTGCATTAGAAACTGAAATTAAGTGAAACTTGCAGTAGTGTATTTTAGTCTTCTGTTATGTACAAACTTGCAGTTTTAAAAGTACTGTATTTTCATTTTTTCTGTTTCCTAATTGTGTGTTTCATTGAACAGTGTGCTGTGTGTCTCTCTGCAGTTAGTACCTCACCCACCCTCCCTGTTCTTGTCTTGGTGTTAGTGTTGGTGGCTCTGGAATTGCCCGCCCCTCCTGTAAGTCTGTATTGGAACACTCCTCCTGGGTCCAGCTCATTTGCTCACTTAACAGAGTACAGTGAGATCATATTCTGAGTCTAGTGTTCACTCTACTTAATACAGAGAGAAGATTTGAGAAGGCCAACCCACTTAGGTTCTTCCTTCCTCTCTCCTTGCACTTAAAAAATAATTGCACTTTATTCATCTGCTTTTACTGTATTTGTGTTTCCTCCTACTTCATTTTGCTTTTCTTAAAAGTACTCAATTTTATTTATTCTGTTGCATTTATTACTGCTTGGTAGTAGCCTGATTAATTGTAACTGTTATTCTAAGTCTTTTGGTTTAAGCAGTTGGGCTTCATACAGGCTGTTTTACATTAAGAAGGTTTGTGGTCTGCACTGTTGTGGCAGGACAGGTAGCTTACATCCTTCTAAGCTGGGAATTGCTGATTTTCGGCCCAGTGTCTACTATTCTAAAAGTGTATTAGTTCTGGCTTAAGCACTTGGGCTTCAGGCCAGTTATTTAATATTAAGAGGGTTTGTGGTCTGTACTCTTGTGGGAGGAGAGGCTGGATTCTACCCTTCTGCGCTGGGAATTTCTGGTCACAGGCTTATGTTGCCTGCTTTTTTTAACTGTTTCTTTCTGAAATTGGTGCACCTTGTTGCTGTAGCATAGACCAGATTCAGTCCTGCTGAATCTAGCTTTGTTTGTATAACTTGAGCACTGATCTAGGCCATCTTTTTTTGTAGAAGGTTTCCCTGCACCTAGTAGCAGGAGTGTGCAGTTAGAACTTGTCTGATTGAAGACTGCTGGAACAGGGCTCAGCTTTGAGCTTTTTTCTGGTTAATTGGGTAACTTATTTAAATCAGTTTGTTCATTTTCTTTTGTTTTATATATATATATATATATATATATATATATATATATATATATATATATATATAAAATTGCACTTTATTCATCTGCTTTTACTGTATTTGTGTTTCTTCCTACTGTATTACTAGGGGCATTGACTACAATTCTGATCTGCTTTATATAACAATAAGTATAATTTCCTGTGCATTTAAAGTGTTTATTTGATTGTATCTGCTTTTTTTCTGAAAAAACAAAAAAAACCAAAAAAAAAGATACTTGTTTCCCACCTTTCTAAGCTAGTATAGTCCAGTTTTCAGGTTAGTGCTGAATTCAGGTTTGTGTTACAAATCTCTGTGCTTGCCCATACCTTACTTGGACAGAAAGAAGTTTCTCTGCTCACCTGTGAGAGTAGGGAGCTTTGAGCAGCCTATCTGTCCCTGGAGGAGTGGTTTCAGCCCAGAAATTAGTAGTATATTGGTCATTTTGGGCTAAATTCTATCTCTTTCATTTCCGTGCTATAAATACCGCATTTGCTCGGTTTTGCACGCCAGGCAGTGCCGGTTAGCTAGGGTAAAACTATTCCGGACTAAAACAAGTCTCTTCTTCAATTTTTCCCTTGGAACTAGACACACTTTCAAATTAAGCACTCAAGTCATTCATTTCTCAGCCCAGCACTTGCTCAACACTTACAGCAAACACTTATAAACCCTAGCACTAGACCCTCCTGTACTGTACAGAAGGACAAGGCTCTCTATTCGACCTTACCAGACATCCAGTAAAATAGTTCACTGTACCTATCCAGGTATGTCCAAAGGGTAGTTTCAGGTGTACTCTCCAGTCCAACTGGTGAATCTGGGCATTTTGAGGCAATGTTACAAATGCCTCATGTACACAGACAACCCTCTCCTCCTACCACCAAACACTAATACATGTGAGAGATGCAATTATATAGCCAAACTGGAGGCTAAGCTCTCTCAACACAAGACTGGATCAGACAGTCAAGAGGAGAAGGGAAATACTTGCATCACACCACCAGTCTCACATAGACCCAAAAACCAGCACCAGCAAAAAGCACACATAAATACATGAAAACATACTTGGAGGCTCTAAATAAAGATCTGCAAAACCAACAGAGACCTCCAAAGCAAACATCCAAGCAACCTCCACCCCCCAACACAAACCATGAAACACATACTTCACAAAACCAGTGTGCCATGCAATCCCAGCCCTTAAGACAAAATAACATACCCAACATACTAGTAATAGGTGACTGTATAGTCAGGCACACTGACGTCCCACTCAATAGGCTGAATAAGGAGAAGGTTACTGTCAGGTGCCAGGATCCGCCACATAACACAAGCACTCAGGTCACTCCAGAACAAGTACAAGTACAACTCTTTCATTGTCCATGTTGGTGTGAATGACCTGAGCCATACCTCCCTGAACTACATGAAAAGAGACATGGAAGAGCTCTCTGATCCCATAGCCCAGGCCAGTATGACCCTGACCCTGAGTAGCATCCTGCACTCACCAAGAATGATACCACGGTGTAAAGAAAAAATTCTCGATTTCAACAATTGGCTAAGTTTCTGGTATCATTCAAAGGGGATCCAGTGTCTGTCCGCCTGGAATGAAATGCTCGACAAGCCACACTGCTTCGCTAGAGATGGCTTGTACCTGTCACCCTTAGGTTTTCGAATACTGGCCAAGGCTCTTGCCACCCTCATAGTGCCTTTTTTAGGCAAGGCTCAAAAGACAAACCCACCACCGTAAATAGCACAAGTAACAAAAAACTGAGGGTAATGCTAGTCAATGCCAGAAGTCTAAACCTCAAAATGCACGCACTCGAGGCACTCCTCAGGATGGAGAAAATCGATATATGTGCAGTAACAGAAACCTGGTTTAAGGCTCCAGAGAGCACCCCAGCACTACCAGGCTATAACTCATACCATATATTTCTGCCACAGAACCCAAACCGAAATACAAAAGGTGGGGGCGTATCCATATTCATCAAGGATGCCCACACCTCCAGGTTAGTAACACAGCACAATGCTTCAGAGATCATCCACGTGCAACTAACAATGGGCAAAACTGCAATTCAAATTGTAGCTTGCTACAGATGACCCACAATGTCCCAGGACCCCCATTCCGCATTTCTGGAAACACTGGGAAACATAAAGGTCCTACCAAACACCCTAACATTGGGTGATTTAATTTACACAAACATTAACTGGAAGAACTACTCAAGTACTAACTCCCTTGCCCAACATTTCCTAGAATTTATAAACTCAAACACCCTGGTTCAACTGGTCAACACTTCCACCAGAAGTGACAACATATTGGACCTGGACATCACCAACATGGGCGACCGGTGTTCCACACTGGAGGTCAACCCCTTGCTTGTTAGATCTGACCATAAACAAGTCACTTTGGATATCCACATTCCACCCCCTTCCCCGGACAAGGAAATCACCATGAAAAACTTTTCAAAAGCAAACTTCACATTACTTAAGACCAAGATGGAAAGTTTCAAAACCCCCATGCTGAAGGATAATGCTGTCCAAGCCGCAAAATCCTTTACTAATGCATTCTATGGGCACCTACAAGAATGCATGGATTGTGCCATCCCAAGCAAAACCAAGACTCACTCCTCCAAGAAAAGGAAACCAGTCTGGTGGACTCCTGCCATAAACAAGCTATACAATAGAAGGAGGAAACTAGTACAGAAAAAAGTAAAATCCCAAGAAGGAAAGACATCCCTGATCAGTATCAGCAAGAAACTACGATCCTTCATAAAATCATCCAAGGCAAGCTTTGAAAGAAAAATTGCCAAGGACTCCAAAGATAATCACAAGGCATTCTTTAGCTATTTCAAGAACCTAAGTGTCAATGCTCAGATCTGCTCGGAGCTAGTGCAGAATGGCACAAAATACACTGAACTGACCGATATCGCCAACATCCTGGCAGACAGGTTCAGTGCAAACTTCGCCTCCCTCTCACCCCCATAAGGGCCCATAACCATACCAGAAGAATGTAGAGTCCCTGAAATCACAGACACTCAGGTAAGAACAGCCCTCTCCAAAGCCAAAAACACAGCATCAATGGGACCGGACAGTGTCCCAGGCTGCATCCTACACGAGCTCAAAGATGAACTAACCCCTCACCTAAATGCACTGTTCAAACTCAGCCTCTCCACAGGCTATATACCTATACAGTGGTACACAGCAATGATTATTCCACTCCACAAAGGTGGAGCCACAACAGACCCCTGGAACTATCACCCTATAAGCTTGACTAGCTTGGTCTGCAAGGCTATGGAGTGCATCATCATGAAACTCATTAACAGAGACATTGGGAACCTCCAAACACTCAACCCTACCCAGTTTGGCTTTGTTAAGGGCAGATCATGCCTCCTAAACCTGGTGGACATCTTTGAGACAGTTACCAAGGCTATAAATGAGGGAAAGGTGGTACACACAGCCTACCTAGACCTTGATAAGGCCTTTGACACCATTCCCCATTCTGGTATTATAGACAAGCTCACCAGCCTGAACATAAACCCCTACATCACAAGATGGATTGCCAACTGGCTCACTGACAGAACCCACATGTTGAGAGTTGTGGGAGCTAGGTCTGACTCTAAACCAGTTACAATTGCCATTCCCCAGGGCTCAGTCCTAGGACACCTCCTGTTCAGCATATATTTCTCAGAGGTACAGGCAAGCACAGGAGGACTATGGCTGACAAAGTTCACAGACGACTGCAAACTAGGGGCTATAATTGATGCTCTGGCTGACACAGACATCCTCCAAAAGGGTCTCACGGAGATGGATACCTGGTGTCAAAATCATGGCCTCAAGCTAAATGCAAAAAAGTGCATAGTCATCCCCTTTGGAAAAAACAAATTACCCACAAACTACCACATAGGTGCTAGTCCCCTAAATACAGAAGACATAAGGGATCTGGGGACCCAAGTAGATAGTAATCTCACCTTTGATAATCACATTGCCAAAGTGGTTAGAAAATCCTTCTACGTGGCCCACCTAATCACAAAAGGGTTTGCATCCATATCAAAAGAGGTCACTGTGCCCCTCTACTCATCCCTCATCAGACCCATCATAGAGTACAACCCTCCATTTAGAATGTACCTTACAAGACACCTGCAACAGCTGGAAAGACCACAGAAGTACCTCACCAAGAGGATCACTGGCCTCAAATAGTTGCCCTATGCAGCTCGACTGAAGAAGCTCCAGCTGTACCTGGTTGCATACCGCCTACTCAGAGGTGATCTCTGCCTGACATACAAGGCCATGTCCAACCCAGAATTGATGGACATGCTCCACCTAAAGAAAGCCTTATCCCCTTGAGCCACACACTCTAGGGATCTAGATCTCACCACAACAATAAATAGGACGCGCTGGAGGGACAGATTCCTGTCCCAGAGACTTCCCATGCTTTGGAACAAGATTACAATCTACATTAGGCAGAGCTCCTTGCTAACACTCTTCAAGAGAAACCTTGACGAGTGGATGGGAAACAGAACGTTTACCCCTGGGATCACTTCAGTGGCTTTGCTGGACAGAGGCACAGGGAACTAATCTAAGGGGGCGGCGAAAGCCAACACATTCTGGCTAGGCTTATAAATGCCTTCGGGCAGGTAGCCTAGTACCTACCTATAAACCTATGATCCTATTCATGATATTACCATCAAATAATGCTGGCAATATGTGTGATATTAACATCAAATTATGATGCCAATATTCGTGATATTACCATCAAATAATGCTGGCAAAATTTGTGATATTACCATCAAATAATGCCGGCAATATTTGTGATATGAAGCTATTATATATAATATGAATGCCGTGAGCCAACCTAAAATTTTCTTCATTTGCACTGATTCCCAGCTGTATTTGACAATCACTGTAATGTATACATTTTTCCATTTCACATAAAGTTGTAAATTGTTTCTAGGGCAAATAAGCACTTAGATTTACTAGTGAAAAGTGTTATTATCCCTCATCGTGTAGTAATAGGTTTGATTCGATCACACTGTTTTGACATACTTTGAGAAAATCGCTTACTCAGATAGGTCTTCTTTGTTTCTGCTAAGGCAGGCCTGTGCTACTAAGCCTTTTTCCTGGACCCTTCAATAAACACACATTACACCAAATGACATTTGATGACCTTTATTGAAGTTCCGTAAATTAAACTTTATTGACGAACTAATATTTTCCTCCATATGACAGTCAACTTAAGGCAGTATGACCCTGCTCACCCCAACCAAGTAAGCAACATCCTTACCTCCACTTGGTTACATTTACTTATCAAGCAGCGTCCGACCGCTCACTTAAATTTCCCAACTCATTGAAATAACTAGCCAACCAAATAAGCAACATCCTCACTCACCTCCACTTACTTATACTTGACAAGCAGCGTCCAACCACTCACTTGGTTATGCTTACTTATCAAGCAGCATCCAACCGCTCACTTGGTTACGTTTGCTTATCAAGCAGCATCCAACCGCTCACTTGAATTTCCCAACTCATTGAATTAAACATCCAACCAAATAAGCAGCGTCCTCACCTCTGCTTGCCTAGTTTTACTTGTCAAACAGCATCCAACCACTTATTTGCATTTCACAACTCATTGAAATGAACCTCTAGCATCAGAGGGGGAACAGAAAAGGGACAAGCCTGCCCCACTTCTGCACCCACCAGTCTGACCAGTCTGTTCCCCCTCCTTCATATCAAGACTTCCAACAAAACCTTCCAAAACAAACCTAACTGTATATTAAAAAAGTTGTTTCCAAACATCATTCGGTGTACTATCACCCATCTGAACCAGATTGGATTCCTGTCGTCCAAAGTACCCAGTTGCCTAAGCAGCTGAAATCAAACCAGTGAGCCCTCTCCAACACCACAGTAATATCCATATCATTGTAAAACGTCTGTGAATCAAAAATATTCTCATTTATCTTATCTACGTATCTTAAGTATCTCTGCAACTATTCCCAGGTCATAACCTGCCAAGCGTTTCCTTTCAACCAATCAATTTAATAATCCAATCATATATACTGTCTAATATAAAACAAAATATATCCAATGACCAAAGTAATATATGCTGACCAATGCACCATCCTCGTAATGAATTCCTTTCTCCATAATGCCAGTACCCACCCCAGATTGTAACCCAGTGAATCACCAATTACCAAAACCTCCCTGACAGTAAAACATATCTTGTCAATAGCCATAGTCTGTTGTCACTCTAGCAGACTTTTCCCCAACTCCAAAAACCTATGACCCCCCCCATCTCTCATTTAGTAAAACCACATAAACTTGTCACCTTAATCTGGGCTAACTGAACTGCCTTACCATGTTCCCAAAACCTAAACACAAACACCCCTAGTCTTAAGACTTGTTCACTGCTAGCCAATCCAATAGAGAACAGTGCTAAACTCCCACAGTAGCACTGACCACTGAGCAACCTACCGGCATGGACTTGCCACAGAAAAACTCAACTACCATTCCCACAGAATGCAACCCAACTTCACAATATTGTGATTCCTCCCCACCTGTGGAGAACCAAAAACTCCCCATAAACAATCCCCGAACCAGCTTCATCCTGCCCCTGACATAACGCATCAACACCTACTCCTATACTACTCCCAAACCATACCCTGGTGTGCCTTAATGAATAAAGTAGGCTTACCTGCAACCTCATTGCACACCACTCCAGTTGCAGTAACATCCACCCTGGCAGATTTCATCACATTTAGAACCCACATCCTTCCGGACACCAGCTGATATGCACTCTGGGCTTCCCCATCTGCAACCACATCAAGTGTTGCCCCTGCAGTGGGCCCATCCCCTGTGACAGCATGCCTCAACTGCTGCACCTGCTTTCCACATGTCATCCCCAAGTATGCTCTCTTCTTTCCCAACAAACTCACCAGGCTCTACGCCTGTACACTAAATGGGTAACTGTAAATTCATGGCAAGGGTTCCACCCATGTCCATCTTGGACAAGAATACTAAGTACTGCATGTGGAAATAAGGGTTAAACTTATCTAGCCTATAAGGGCCCTAGAGCCCTAGTCCTAGTAACGTCCTATGATCCTACAATTGTTGTGACTCCACCCCACCTACCCCAAACTCCACCAGCACTGACATGCCTTAATGAGCACTAAATAAAATGAAGTTACCTATAACGTCATTGTGCACCACTCCAGCAACCGGAACCTCCACCATAGCAGAATGTATTATCTTTGATATCCACTTCCTTCAAGCCAGTAACTGTTGCCCACTTTGCACTCCCCCATGTGTGACCTTATTGGTCACAACTGTAGTGACCGGGACATCCACTACAACAACCTGCTTCAACCTTTTGCGAACTCAATGCATAGTGCTACCACAACTGGAATGCCCATCATAATACCACCATCTGCAAAGAGAAAGACAAAAGTAAATCCTGTAAAATGCATTAGTGAAGGTTCCACCTTTTACCCATTTGTTCCACATTATAATGGTAGGGTTCCTCATTTTGGTAATGGAAGGAGAAACAGTCAGTGCAATAAAAAATTTAAACCATTCCATACCTTTGGCAGTACAGGAGATTACAGAGCCTGTGGCAGCATCCGTGATAAAGAATAAGATAACACCCCATAACATTACCAGACCTCCTACAAGTTTCAGAATATACTATACTGTAATCATTCCTACCTAATGTAAAAGTGAAATAAAATAACTAATTATTAGTGAAACAGTGCTGTCCTATTCCACCAAACTGGTGTTGCGTCAACAAGAATTCTCTGAAGAATAGCAGTTCAAAACCAGCTATCGGCCATCCCAAATATAGGCTCTGCACCAACCCCACTTAGTTTTTTAGGTAAATGGCATGGCCTGCCTCCCTCTCCTCCACACAAAGCACATGGAGGAAGAGCTAGGTCGTATGGCATTACCTGCAACCTCCCCAAATTAAAACATCATAGTACCATGTTACTCAACACATACCCTGAAATGCTACATCATACCCCTACCAGACAACCCCAGCATTATAGCCACTAAATGTTAGAATAACTGCACATCCTCAACATTTCACACCTGCTCAAACCCCTCCGCCCTAAACCACTAGCATTATGTGAAAACATTTCAAGGGATTATATCTGACTGTAGAGAAATTCTATAAGCTTCAAAATTGTATGTATTCTATATCTCTACACTACGATCTTGTATTTTGTAACCCACTGTGTATAAATATGTAATCAACTGTTTTTAATTTGTATGTGTTTGAAGAGCTTTACTCCCTGGGCATCCACTGGAAAAGGACATGTGTCCAGAGTCAGACTTTCCCAGTAATCAAATGCAAAATAAAATAAAATAAATAAATAAGTTGCCCTAACCGGTTCCATCATAAAATATACCTTACACATTTGCCAAATAGCTCACTGCAGTTATAATGGCACTCAATTAATTCAGTACTAGAACTTCCCCCACTACCACTAACAAATGAAGCCTACCAAAGGTTTCACTGCAACTGCGTATGCACAGTGAGCACAGCGCTAGAAAGACTATGGAAACTACCATCCCACCAACTATGGTCTTTCCTCATCAGACCACCACAACAATGGAAGAACAACCTAAAGCATTTAACACCAGCACATATCTCTCAACTTCTTACAAGAAATCTAGACAAAGATGCAGTTGGCCAGCTACATGGTGTTGCCCTTTTCTCTGCTGTAGTGCGATCCCGGAGTTAGCATATTTAGTTAGGGGGGATGTGGTGGACACAGCCCCCCACATGGGTGGGGTTGTTTTAGTTTTGGTTAGTTACGTGGGATTGCGGGGCAAGTTTTATTTTGCACTGTAAGAATTCATCGAGTCATGTAAATGCATTTCGATGAATATGCGTCAATGTTTAGGTGTTTGAAATTACATTTCGATGTTGTAATATAGACGCACTCTTACAAAATTAGCAGGTTGACCAAATTACTGCTTTGGCATTAGTACGAATCTGAAATGCCTGTCAGTTTTTTTTTTTTTTTTGTTTGACCTCACTCCTCAAAAAATTTGCACTGCAACAAACCAAAATAAGAGGCAAAATCTGGACATTTGAGAATCCTCCTGAAAATCTGTACAGTTGAGTAGAATGCACCACCACCAACGAACTACATAACTGGGAAAAATAAAATATGATTTGAACATTTAAGTATGTGTTTTAGATGACTAGAAGTGTGTGAAGTTGATAACTATGAAACTTTACATAAGCAATATGTCATCATGATATTGAATATGCTATAGGTCAAAGAAGACCAACAGAGAATGACTAGCACAAAAACATCCATCCAACTATCCTGTTTGCTATGGTCATCACTGCAACATGCATGTGCAAGGGAGGAAAGACCAAAGAAGCAATACAATGCCTGCAAAAACATTACACAGCTCAGCTACAAGCACCCCAACAGAGAAAGCCACAGTATCCCACTACCACCATGTTTTATGAGGGAATCAAAAGGTAATAAAACCATAGCTGATACTGTGAACTGTGAACTGTGAACTGTGAACTGTTGCTAAAGACACAAAAGATGGGAATTGCTCCAAATGCTACAATCATTCCTGTTTTGTCATATCAGGTTTTTCACTGCAACAGAAAATACATCACTTAATTCTCATCTGTTGTAGTATTGATTCACTAACTCTTTCCCCTGTAGCTGGGTTTGTGTTATTCTACTGTTATTCTACTGTTCCTTGTTGGTTGGTTGGCTGGCTGGAGCAACTAGCACTCAACTTATAGATGATACGCCAGCACGATGAGCAACTACCACTGCAACTGCACCTGAGCAGGAAATAACCATTCCTGATGCTGCTACACAACCACTAAAAGGCTGCTCTACTGATTGCACACCAAATGGCACACTCTACAAACTCAGTATGAAACCACCCATATACAAATGCTGGTATATTAAAGTGTATATAAGAAACATCTGAAACCTAAGGAGAAAACTCTACTGCTGTTCATACTTCGGTACTAAATACGCTAAGAAAACTAACAATATAACAGCCTCACTGCTTAACAAGACAAAATCAAAAGTCTGCGCAAAACTAATCCCTAATTATACATAGCTAAAATTCTACAGCAATGGGCTTATCAATACTAACAGATCATGTACTTGCACAAAACATGTTCGTGACTAAATGGCAATGAGAATAAGGTAATCATTAAAAGTCGGGATACATAACTAGACAGAGATCGACCAGTCCTAAATAACTAGATCAGACAATTACCCTAATGCAGACCAAAAACTATCCTATCGGAAGAAGGCCAGAGAGACAACCGTTCATGCCACACCCATGAAGTGATCACAATAAACCGTTCACCCACCTCTGAACTTCTGACAGTGAGAAATCTGGACAGAGCCATATAAACCTCCCCAAGAGTCCACCCCCCCCCCCCATAATCAGGAATCAGCACCAGACAAATGCTAGCAGCACACATCCCTGCACCCATTCAAAATGCAGAATCCTACCCCAAAAGCTCAAACTAGCCAATGGAGCTCCCCAACAGCCTTAAATAAATGTTTCACCTCTTGCCCCTTAGCTCCACTGACATAATAGGGGTGAAAAAGGCTTTGTATTGCTGTGAAGCCAGACAGCAGTAATGAGTAATCTTAACCTCTCGAATGGCAGCAACTGCACATGCGCAGCAATGAACGCCTGTCCCAAGTCCACAAACCAAGACTTAACATCCATACTGCTGTGCATGGATGTAGCAGTGGCGCTAAGAGTAGGAAGAGTGAGATACAAGGGCCACCAGTCCAGATTGACAAGGACAACTGAGTCAACACCACAGAATTACCTATTCAGCCCACTAATCTCACATTCTATACTCACAGGCTCCGACCGGGTAAGCACCATTAATCATCTCTGTTTCAATCTAACACCACTGATGAAAGAAGACTGATTCTAAAAGCTATCTGCCATATGAGGACTACCAGAATAACTCTAGGCAAGTTAATAAATGTAGCTAACTCCTTCCAAGTCCCCATCATCCAAACCACTAACAAACAAACACAACAACTAACCCACGACTAAACCCAATTACACTCTGAAGCCTTGTCTGAAGCCTCGTCACAGTAACATTAATAAAAGTGGTTCACCCCTTCAAAAGTCCCCTTGAGCCAACAACTACTCATGACTAAACACAATTAGACTCTGAAACCACACAAACTAAAAAAAAAAAAAAAAACACACTTGGCCATATGGCTACTCTACCAACTTATCACATTCTTTCCAAGGCATACCTCCACAGAACATTATCCACAGGTCATCTTAGGCGGACTACCTGCCTGTAGCAAGTTCATGCCAAAATGTGATTCCTTACCCAGTTACACTCTCACAAAACTTATTAAGCCCCTCCCTACCCTTACGTCATTTCCTCCTAATCATCCTACCACCACCCCCCCCCAAATAGCTTCTTCCCTTACCCTCATAAAACCCATTACTACTTCTGTCTAAACTCCCACCTGAAGATGTCCTTGGACAAATTGGTTTGTTACCAAACCTCATTTCTTGTTAACTAATAATAAAATAAAAGAATTTGACTTGTCTAATTTTACTAAAATATCCTCAAATTAGACAGGTTTAACATTTTGTGTTTTACTTGTATTAAGCAGTTTCTTTTATCTATAATCAGTTAAAACTCTGAAGAAAACTTTAAAAAGAGCATCTTCTCATATAGGGTTTGGAAGAATGAGAAGTGAAAATCAAAAATTAACAAAAAAAAAAAGAGTCTAGACCATACCAGTAATTGGGGAAAGGTGCGTGATGGTCTGTAAAAGCAGGCAAGCAGGCACATTACAGTAATTATAATGAGATGGGACCATTGTCTTAAGGGCTTAGAATAAAATAAAGCTGCTGTTGGGAGGGTGGCCTAATGGTTACGGTATTTGCTTTACAAACACAAGGTGCAGGGTTTGAGTCTCACAAGGGATATTTGGCTAGGCTTAAAATGGCTTGCAAGGACAGTTAGCATAGTACTAACCTATGAAGTCACTGGGAAATATCAATGCTTTTATTCTATAGAATAAAATAGAGACACCAGAGAAAGATCATGTGTAGTCACCTACCTACAGCTAGCAGTGCTTTCCTTTAGTGACATTCCTTAAAGATAAGTGAAAAAAAAACTGACATTGTACATATAACAGTCATTTAGGTTTATAGGTTCATAGGTTCATACTAGGCTATCTGCCCTAGGGCATTTAGAAGCCTAGCCAGAGTATGTTTGGCTTTCGCCACCCATTTTAAATTCATTTTGCTATACCCTTTTTCGAGGTTAGTATACTGTGCCTCTGTCTAACAGTGACACAGAAGTGATACCCGGGGTAAACCTACGATCTCCCATCCACTCATCAAAATACCTCTTGAAGAGAGTCAATGAGGGACTCTGCCTAACCTGAACTGGGATTTTATTCCAGTGAAGGGAGCCTCTGGGTTATAAATCTGTCCCTCCAGCATGTCCTATTTATTTCAGTGCTGAGGTTCAAGTCTCTCGAGCGTGTAGCTCGATGGGATTTGGATTTTTTGAGGTGCAGCATGTCCCTTAATTCTGGGTTGGACATGGCTTTATACGTCAGGCACAGGTCGCCTCTGAGCAGGCGGTATGCCACTGAGTAGAGCTGGAGTTTCCTTAACAGGGCAGCATATGGCATCTGTTTGAGCCCTTTGATCCTCTTGGTGAGGTACTTTTGGGGTCTTTCCAGTTGCTGCAGGTGTTTGGTGAGGTACATCCCAAAAGGGGCATTGTACTCGATTATGGGCCTGATGAGGGATGAGTAAAGAGGCACGATGACCTCCCCTAATCTAGATGTGAATCCCTTCATGATTAGGTGGGCTATATAAAATGTTTTTCTAACCACTTTGGCCACGTGGTTGTCAAATGAGAGATTGCTATCAACTTGGTTCCCCAGGTCCCTAATTACTTCTTCTGTACTTAATGGATTACCACCTATGTGGTAATTTGTGGGCACTTTGTTTTTGCCAAAGGGGATGACTATACACTTTTTGGCATTTAGCTTGAGGCCATGGCTCTGGCACCAGTTGTCTGTTTCTATGAGGCCCTTTTGGAGGATGCTTGTGTCGGCTGGAGAGTTGATTATGGCGCCCAGTTAGCAGTCATCTGCGAACTTGGTCAGCCACAGTCCTTCTGTGTTGGCCTGTACCTCCGAGAAATATATACCAAACAAGAAAGGTCCCAGGACTGAGCCTTGTGGGATGCCACTTGTAACTGGTTTGGAGTCTGACATGGCTCCAGCAATTCTAACCATGTGGGTTCTGTCCTTGAGCCAGTTTGCAACCCATCTAGTGACATAGGGGTTTATATTTAAGCTGGTGAGCTTATCTATAATGCCCGAATGGGGTACTGTATCGAAGGCTTTTGCGAGGTCCAGGTAGGCTGTGTGGACCAACTTCCCTTCGTCAATGGCCTTGGTGATTGTTTCAAAGAAGTCGACCAGGTTTAAGACGCAGGATCTGCCCTTAACAAAGCTGAACTGGGTAGGATCCAGTGTCTGTAGGTCCCCAATATCTTTATTTATGAGGTCCATGATGATCCTTTCCATAGCTTTGCAGACAAAGCTAGTCAGGCTTATGGGGCGATAGTTTCCAGGGTCTGTTGAGGCACCACCTTTGTGGAGAGGGACCACTGTTGTTGTACGCCACTCTTTGGGTACATATCCTGTAGTAAGGCTGAGATTGAACAGTAGTTTTATGTTTGGGTTTAGCTCTTCTTGGAGTTCATGTAGGACGCAGCCCGGGACACCGTCTGGTCCCATTGATGCTGTGTTTTTTGCTTTGGAGAGGGCGACTCTTACCTGAGCATCTGAGATGTCAGGGGGGCAGCACTCTGCTGGGATAGATATTTGCCCTTTTGTGGGGAGTTTGCACTGAACCTGTCAGCTAGGATGTTGGCAATGTCTGTGGGTTCGGTGTATTTTTTGTCATTTTGGACTAATTCTGAGCATATCTGAGAATTCCCACCCAGGTTCCTAACATAACTAAAGAAAGCCTTGTGATTATCCTTAGTGTCCTGTGCAATTTTTCTCTCGAAGCTGGCCTTAGACGATTTTATGAGTGCCCTTAGTTTTTTGCTAATACTGATCAGAGATGCCTTCCTTTTTGGGATTTTGCTCTATCATGTAGTAGCTTCCTCCTTCTATTGTATAGTTTGTTTATGGCTGGGGTCCACCAGACAGGACGTCTGCCTTTGGAGGATTGAGTCTTGGTTTTATTTGGGATTGCATGATCCATGCATTCCTGAAGGTGTTCATAGAATGCATTTATAAAGGATTCTGCGGTCTGGGCCGTATTTTCCACAGGCCCGGGGGCTTTGAAGGATTCCACCTTGGTTTTGAGGAGTGTGAAATTTGCTTTAGAGAAGTTTTTCACTGTGGTTTTCTGGGCAGGGGTGGGGTCGGGATGTGAATATCCAGTGAGATCAGTTTATGGTCTGATCTTACCAGTGAGGGATACACTTCTGGTCTGGAGCATAGAGTCCCCATGTTGGTGATGATCAGGTCCAGTATGTTTTCTCCTCTTGTGGGAGTGGTAACAAGTTGTTCCATAGCATTTGAGTTTATGAATTCTAGGAACCTTTGGGCTAGGGTGTTGGAGCTAGAGTAATGCTCCCAGTCTATGTTTGGGTAGTTGAAGTCGCCCAATATAATGGTGTTTGGAGAGACCTTCATATTTTCCAGTGTTCTCAGGAAGGCCGAGTGGGGTTCCTGGGTTTGGGAGTGTGGTCTGTAGCAGGCTATAAACTGGAAGGCAGTTTTACCCACTGTTAGTTGCACATGTATAGTCTCTGATGCTTCGTGCTTTGCCACCAACCTGGAGCTGTGGGTATCTTTGATGAATATCGATACTCCCCCTCCTTTTGTGGTTCGGTCCAAGTTTTGGGGCCGAAAAGCATGGTATGAGGTATAACCTGGTAGTGCTGGCGTGCTCTCGGGAGCCCTGAACCAGGTTTCTGTTACTGCACAGATATCGATATTCTCCATGATAAGGAGAGTTTCAAGTGCATGCATCTTGAGGTTTAGACTTCTGGCGTTGAGTAGCATTACTCTTAGTTTCTTATCCCTTGTGATACCTATGGAGGTGGGTTTGTCTTTTGAGCCTTGCCTAAAAAAGGCACTAATTTTCTTTTGTCACATTTGGTTGTGATTTGTCATTCATTAGGTTTCAAGTACATTTCAGATAGCTGCAATCTCATTACAATGGTAATACTGACATTTTGAGGTAGACCATATAAAGAAGCTGTACCAGACTGATCTACAGCACCTGAAAGGATTTCACAGAAAATATGCTCCTTCCAGGGAATACCAAAGATGCCCTTAAAAGAGTCAAGAGTCCTTTGCTATTATGTCAAAATACAAAAACAGGTCACTTTGGTTGTGTCTTTGTGAGAACTACTTTTTATATAATAAATGATTTGCCTGTCATTTTGTACTGTGGAGATAGCTAACTAGCAATAATGAATGATTTTTGGAGAAAAACATGTATTTTTCTTGTTAAAATGTCAGTAACCTTTACACTGCTCTGTATTTTACAAGGTCAAGAAAAGGTAAATGAGCCCATCTAGAAAACATCAATAAAAATTGCCTGCATCATGCTGTCTCATCGATCTAGATAAATACATTTTCTATGTAAATTAATGATGAAAGTTGCTTGGACACAACATTTTTTTTTTTCGATATTACACATCACTGTAGTAGACTGCATAACTCAACCCAGTCTCTATGTATTGTCAGCTGATGTGAAACAGAAAATTGCATAGTGCATGTTTCTGTTACACACCAGCTAACATTAAATAGGTAAAAATGGGATTTCAGTGTCAGTGCCAGTATTTAGTTTTGACATAGTATCTTACTTACATAAGATGTCCTATCGCTAATCATTTCACAGAAGGGACTCAAAATGATTCACAAAATATGCAGCTCTAAAAGGTAGTTATGCATATATAAACATTCAGTTTCTAAATTTAAGCATAAAGCATATATGATGGCGCATTTTCACAAGATCCTACATAATAGAAAAGAGAACTAGAAACACACCTAATGTTTTTAACAAAATATGGGTCTAAGGAAAGATATCTGAATGATGAAATATATTTAGTACTATCCCTCTTCATAATTCTGGCAGTAAATGAACCGGTATAGAAAGTTCATGTAATATTGTGAAATCCGAATATTATGGAATGGAAGGTAGCATGAATGCACAGCACAAGCAAAGACTACTATACTCAATTAATTTAACACCGAATTTGCTTAAATGGTTAGGTTAATGAATAAGAAAAATCTGTAGGCCAACTACACTTTGAACAATTGACATGCCATCACCCTAAATTTAATAATCAAGTTAAATTTAGAACATGTTTTAAGGAATTAGCATGGACAAAACATCTTCAATGTAATAGCAAATAAAGTGACTGGTTAAACTGATATCACTGACTGGAAATGTTAGCTGACTGTTGGGTACTATGGGGGGATGAGTCCAGACACTGGATTATAAAACAGATGCCACACTGTTTTGCAAAAAAAGTATCATTTTACAGATACTGTATAATCAAACAAAAGTGACAAAATGCAAGCCAGTTATTTGGCAAGATCTAAAGAATGATCTGGTATAAGGCAGCTCTGGTTCGGAATAAAATGTAGGTTAAATACGGAAACTCACACCACAGTACCAGTATGATTTCGTCACAGTCCATGTAGGTGTAACTGATCTGAGATGTACCTCCCTGGGCTGTATGCAGAAAGACATTATGGATCTTTCAGAATGTGTGTCTCAAGCAGGTATGAGCCTGGCATTAAGCAGCATGTTACCATCACTAAGGATGATGACACAACATGAGCAACAAAAAAAAAATGATCGATTTCAATAACTGGCTGTCTTTCTGGTGTCATTCTTAGGGGATCCAGTATATGTCAGCTTGGCAGGAAATGATCAGCAAACTGCATTATTTTGATCAAAGATGGTCTGCACCTTTGTATTCTAGGCTTTCAAACAGTGACTAAGGCTTTGTCTACTCCATAGTGCCTTTTTTAGGCAATACCAAATTGACAAACCAAGTGACTTAGCAAAATTAACTCAGCAGAACTGCAGGTTGTTATTGGTCAATGCCAGGAGGATAAATAAAAAACTGAATTCCCTCCAAGCCCTTCTCACACTCAATAATATAGATATCTGTGCAGTTACCAAAACATGGTTTAAGGCAGCAGAAGTACCCAAACAGTGCAAAGTTTCAGTGCCTTCCACACTTTTAAACCAGTAGCACAGACAAAGGCTAAAAGTAGAGGTGTCTCAATATACATAAAAAACAGGAATATCTCTAGGGGGATCAAACAGGATTATGTGGTGAAGTTCCTCCATGTACAGATCACCATAGACAAAATCCTGTACCATATCCTAGCCAGCTATAGGTCACTGTCTATGTCCCGAGAAGTTTACAATGCATAATTGGACCTACTGGAGACACTTACCAACCAACATAACACCCTACTTGTGCAAGACTTTAGTTACCCCTCTATAGTTTGGGTATCCTACACTGCCTCAGATTACAGGCATAGAATTCCTGGACTTCACAAATACAAACTTCCATGACCCAAAGGTGAATACACCCACCATAAGCTCCAACATACTGGACCTCATGCTCACAAATATGAGAGAATGCTGGACTCCCTCCCCATGTTACTTCTCCCTGGTAAGGTCTGACCATAAAGCTCTCTCCTTCAAAATCAAAATCAACTCCATAATGCCATTAAAACCAGCAACAGTTAGAAACTATTCCAAAACAGATTACCTGTTATTAAGTTATTAAGTGATGGTTTGTCAAAATTCAATGCCCTTCCAAACTCAGAGAACACACTAACCTATGCTGAATTGATTTCAGAAACTCTGTTTAACCATGTCAGTGGCTGCTTAGAGGCTGCTGTACTTACCAGAAGTAAGTCCAGAACTAGCTCCAAAAGAAAAAAATTGTGACAAAAATCAGGAAGGGTATTCCCCCTAAAAATAAAACTCTCTCATCAAAGTAAATAGACAGGTAAGAGAGCTAATTAGGACAAGCAAAGACAACTCTGAGGTTAAAATATAGTCCCAGGTGTAAGATTACCATAAGGCCTTCTACAGCTATGTCAAAAATCTCAAGGGCAAGACACAGCAGTGTGCTGAATTGGTAGTTAATGGTGCCACGTTCACTGAGCCTGGTAATGTAGCGAACCTGTTAGTGGAAAAATTAAGTTCTAACATTACCCCACCACAAACAACAACTATCCAATAATACCCTCAAACATAATCTCTCCAACTATAACTAAGGAGCATGTACTGGCTGCACTGAATAAAGCCAAGAACATGGCCTCAGTGGACCCCAATAACATTCAAGGATGCAACCTGAATAGTCTAAAATACAACTTATCAGGACCCCTGGAGTCATTATTTAACTATAGTGTTAAAACAGGCTTTGTGCCACATGAATGGAGGACTGTGATGGTTATCCCGCTCCATAAGGGAGGACCTTCAACAGCTTTTGGAAACTACAAACCCATTAGCCTGACTATTCTTATTTCAAAGCATTGAAAATGATTACCATGGAAATTATTATCAAGAACATATGAAAGCTCCAGACACTGGATCCAACCCAATTTGACTTTGTAAAAGGGAAGTCATGCTTACTGAGTCTGGTGGGCTTCTTTGAAAAGATCACTAAGGCAATGGATAAGAGGAAAACTGTGCATACTGCATACAAAGATCTGGCTAAGGCATGTGATACAATATCCCATTTGGGCATTGTCAACAAATTTAAAGAACTATGTATAGGTCCATAGGTGCATAGTAGGTAAATAGGCTAGCAGCCGTAGAGCCTCTACAAGCCTAGCTATGTTAATTCCAAGTATCCCCATTTGTTCTTTTTGGGTACTTTGCAGAATTAATTTATGAACAGCATGATTCTGTGAGCAACACCAGCTACTCCTGTCCAAGAGCAACATGGCTGCACCTCAGGGGTACATTTACTGTCTCCTATCCAATTATATAGGTTGTATTTGAATAGGGTCAGTGAGGAGCACTGTTTTACATGAATAGGAAGTCTATTCCAGAGAAGCGTCAATCTTTGGGAGACATCTGTCACTGCAACATGTTCCGTTAATGTCACAGGCTAGGTTAAGGTCCCTGGAGTGAATAACTCTTTTGCCATTTGACTTGTGGATATGCATCATTTCCATTAGGGCAGGGTTGGAGATTGCCCTATAGGCCAGGCACGAGTCACCTCTTAGAAGCTTATAAGATACAGAGTAAAGTGACAGGGCTTTCAGCCTGTCCACATAGGTCATGGTTTGGAGTCCCTGTATTTTCTTAATGAGAAACCTCTGAGGTTTCTCCCCTTTATAACACACTGGATAGCTAGCTAGCTGGCTCACTGATAGGACTCAGGAGATTAGAATCAGTGAGGCCACCTCCACAAAGAGGCCGGACACCAGTGGAGTTCCTCAGGGCTCTGTGCTAGGCCAGGTCCTCTTTGGCATTTACTTCTTTGATGTCAAAGATCCTTGGCTACCAAAGTTTGCATATGATTGCAAACCGGGAGCAGACATTGAGTCACCCCATAATGAGAACACTGTTCAGGAAGGTCTAATGCAGACAAACACTTGGTGTTAAAGCCATGGCATGAAACTCAATACCAATAAATACATTATAGTACCTTTTGGGAAGTCTGCCACCCTAAATAACTATATCATCAATAAAACACCCTTAAAAGTTGATTCATTTGTCACGAATCTGGTAACTCTTGTAAATAGTAACCCAACCTTCAACCAACATTTGTACAAGGTAGTAAAAAAATCCTTCTGTGTAGCTTAATTTATAAGAAAGTGCATGGCATCTAGGTCCAGAGAGGTCATCAGTCCACTGCACTCGGCTCTCATCAGACCCATCATAGAGTATAATGTCTCCTTTGGTATGTACCTGAGCAGACACATGCAGCAAATAGAATGTCCACAAATGTTCCTTGCAACAACAATACAGGGAGTAATCAAAATGTCCCATGCTGATCACCTAAAAGCCCTGTTTATTTACTCAGTATCATACAGACTTCTAATCGGTGATCTTTGGTATACAAGGCATCTCTGTAGCCTGTTTTGATGAATCTTTTCCACATCTGCAAAACAAACAACATTAGAACTACTATATTAAAAGGCCTAAATTTTGCTTGCAACATAAATAGGACATAGTGGAGAGACAGATACATTTTTCAGAGAACTCCCTTTTTCTGGAACAGGATCCCCATCCATGTGAAGCAGAGTTCTTCCCTATCCCTAATTAAGTACAACTTGGAGGAATGGATGGGTAAATGCAAATTCACCCCTAGTCTAGCTCCTATGTCTCTGATGGAGAGAGACAGTCAGTAAATCACCCCCCCACCATAAATCAAATATAAATCAAATTTGAGGCTCACATTTGGGTTGCACAGCTAAGCTTTTAAGGACCCTAGTGGTAGTTAGTGTAGTATATAAATATGAACCTATGAACCCAGGAATGATGGACATAGGTGACAGTAAAGCAAATACTCATCAGTTTACAGGAACATGAGCTCTGCAAGCTCCATGGAAAAGGATAAGTACTAGACTGCATAGAAAGAGGTAGTATACATAGAATGTGGGGTTATGTATTCCTTTTCTCTTTTACAACTGGTAAGTAGCCAGAACCAGTACCCAGAGCAGGCCTGGAGATCACATCAATGAAATGATGTAGGAGAGAAGTCTATCAAAGAGGGGGTTATGAAGTTGCCTATGTCTTGCACCAATAGAATTCAATAAACATGTCTATATTATGATGTTGAAACATCAAAAGAATGAATGCTCTTAAATCGACACAGAATAACCAAAGCTCCTAAACCTCGAATGGCCAGAACAGCAATTTTTTTCCCAGGGGAAAAAAAATCGATGGGCCAAAAAAAAATCTACACACAAAATAAGTAGGGAGCTTCACCCCCCCACACCTCGATGTGGACGGTTGTGCCCCTCACACCCCCCACCACTTAAATATACCAGCTCTGAGATTGCACTATAGTGGAGGAAACGTCAAAGTCCCGACAACGGCCCAGCGATTTTTTTTCCCTGGGAAAAAAATCACTGTTCTGGCCATTAGAAGTTTAGTAGTTTTGGTTATTCTGTGTCGATGTAAGAGCGTTCGCTCTTTTGACATTTTGACGTCATAATATAGACCCCAATAAACACCATCTTTTAAAGATGGTCCACCAACAATGCATTAACTTGTCATTCTCATATGGGCAGTGCCAACATTTAGGGTCACTCTAACATTCAGCTGAAAAAAGAGTGTTAGAGGAATAATAAATTTAATACATTACTTTATAACAAATTGACACATTCTGAATAGCTTTATTAGTCTTGTTTATGTTATTTAAAGCATTTTTCATGTATCGGTGGACTACACTATTCGGAAGGCTGTATTCCAATTGCTTTTCATCTATAAAAGTTTTTATAAAAAAAAATTGCTTTATCTTGTTTAAAATATCCATTCATAATTCACGGACTATTATCTATTTATTCTACTCCATCAATGGATAGTGTAATTGCAATTGTTCATTACTTTGTCCTCCAGTTTTTAGAATCGGTTATATAGTAATCAATTTGTTTAATCCTTGTGTAAAGAACACAAAACACTTATTTTGATGGTACATCTTTTTTCCATGTTATGTCATACTAATAAACAACTCTGTCATCTGTGGAGAATCTTGAAAACATCTTTACTGAAGTTATACATGCTTTAGCAAATATATATTAAAATA